>NC_043979.1:39918153-40056255 GCF_902148855.1 Sphaeramia orbicularis | reverse complement strand
GAGCCAGAGTGAGAGTGAGAGAGAAAGAGGCGAGAGTGAGAGAGAAAGAGTGAAAGAGAGAGACAGAGTGAGAGTGAGAGAGCGAAAGAGATGAGAGTGAGAGAGGGTGAGGCTGTAGACCAGGGGTGTTAAACATGTGGTCGGTGGTCCAAAGCCGGCCCACCAAAGACTCCAGTCCGGCCCAGATGAATTTACAAAGTGTAAAAATAACACTGAAGATACAAACCATCCAGGATGTGGAACTTATGTTAGTTCAGGTGCAACATACAGACTAAATGTGATCTTAAAAAAAAATAGCATGATAGCCTGTAAATAACGACAATTCCACATTTTTTCTCTTAAATTAATAAATAAATAAATAACATTCAATTATGAAACTAGAAAAGTACTCGGAGATCGCAGACATCCACCAAGGCAGATCAGTTTTTTTTTTGTTTTTTTTTGTTCTCCATGGGTTCGGTTTGTTTATCATATCCGATGTCAATCTTTGTATTGTAAACACATTACTTGAAATTATAAATGTTATATATATTAAATGAAAAGTTCTATAAATGATGAAAAGTTCTATAAGTTAAAAAACAAACAAACAAAAAAAAAAAACAACAACAAAAACAAAACGGGATTTAACGTTTGTGGAAATGACCAAAAATAGTCACTTGCCCGATAAAGTATTAAGCGCGACAGTGTACGTCTGAGTGATACGTCGCACAGTAGAAGCAAACAGAGCGTCCGTTTAACCGCACATTCCAGTCGTGTAACTGTGTAAAAGGTGATCAGTTACACAGTAATCCCCTAGGATACAGTTACAGCTGAAGAGAAGGAACTTGTTCTGTTATATAAGACGTACTGGGGTGTAAAAAACCTCCGCACATGTGACAAACAGACATTATTTTGCAGCGTAATCCACATAATATCCTCCTCAGACCCAGCAATAGTCATCTGTAGTCGACAAAGGACATTCCATTAAAAAAATAAATGAAGTTTCCAATCAAGTCAATTATTTTAATATAAAAAAGCTAATATTTTTACTTACTGGGTCTGATTTATAATAAATAGATCCTAATATTATGTTATTCCGTTGTAGTTTTGGGAACTTTTTGCCTTATCTGAGTTTTCCGAGTTCAGGTTTTGATCGACGCTGTAACTTTTTAACCCTTTAACCCCTGACGTATCAGCGGTGAGAGTTCTGAACGTACGATTTAGTTGAAATATTCAAATAAATTCACCTGTTTGCGCAATAGAAAAAATGTCAAAATGTGTTGATAGAATAGACCCTGTTCTTGCCATAGACATCTGAGCATGCTCAGTTCACCCACCACCACCTGTGGAATAGGAGGTAAAAGTCAATAATAGATGAAAAATAGATGGATTACACTTCTTTTTTTGTACATTGTTTTCCTTCTGTTCTTGTTTTGTTTGTTTAGTTTCGTTTTTACTGTTTGTAGTGTTGTGGTAATTTTCATTTATTTATTTATTTATTTATTTATTTATTTATTTTTACTGTGTTTTGACCAAGTTTTGACCATGTAACTGATTTTTGGGGTTCAAGCAGGTATTAAAAAAAAAAAAAAAAAAAAAAAAAAAAAAAAAAACAAAAGTTATAAGTATATTTCATAAATTAAAAAATTAAAAAAAAAAAAAAAAAAAAAAAAAGAATCAACATATGAATGAAAATTAACCAAAAAAAAGAGTGAAAATGAACATAATAATCAAGGAAATCGTTAAAAAAAAAAAAAAGCAAAAAGTAATCAATAAAAATTGACAGAAATGTGTAAATATGAACCCAAATCAAAAAAATTAGTCAAAAGAACAAAAATAACCAACAAAAATCCACTGAAATGAAAAATTACAGGTGTGTTCTAGTTCACAGTTCATGTCCAACCTTCTAAACCTCTTATTGATGTACATTTTTTCTTATTTAAGATCACTTATTGCATATTTTTCATGTTATTTCGTATTTTAAACATTGTATTAGTTCTTGTTCATTTAGTTCTTATATTATTTATTTTCTACATTTATTTTCATTTGATCATTTTTTCTTCAATTTTGTTCAGTTTGTGGCCTATTTTGTTCATGTTACTTATTAATTTGTTGGTTATATTCATTTTTGTTCATTTATTGATCACTTTGGCTGTTCTTGTTCATTTTGTTGCTCATTTTATCTTTTTTTTTTTTTTTTTACTTCATTTTAGTTCATTTATTTCCGTGTTTTTTCATGTTATTTGTATGTCGTAAATATTTTATTAGTTTGTTCATTCAGTGGCTTATATTGTTTATTTTTCTACATTGTTTTTCATTTGATCATTTTTTTTCTTCAATTTTGTTAGTTTGTGGCTAATTTTGTTCATGTTACTTATTAATTTGTTGGTTTATGAGTATTTTTGTTCATTTTATGATCACTTTGGCTGTTCTTGTTCATTTTGTTGCACATTTTATTCTTTTTTTTTTTTTTTTTAGTTCAGTTCATTATTTCCATATTTTTTCATGTTATTTTGTATGTCGTAAATATTTTATTAGTTTTGTTCATTCAGTGGCTTATATTGTTTATTTTTCTACATTTTGTTTTTCATTTGATCATTTTTTTTCTTCAATTTTGTTTAGTTTGTGGCTAATTTTGTTCATGTTACTTATTCATTTGTTGGTTTATTATTCATTTTTGTTCATTTTATTGATCACTTTGGCTGTTCTTGTTCATTTTGTTGCTCATTTTATTTTTTTTTTTTTTGCTTCATTTTAGATACATTATTTGCATTTTTTCATGTTATTAGTGTTTTAAACATTGTATTAGTTCTTGTTCATTTAGTTGCTTGTTTATTGTTATTTTCTACATTTTGTTTTTCATTTGATCATTTTTTTCTTCAATTTTTTCAGTTTGTGGCTTATTTTGTCCATGTTACTTATGAATTGTTGGTTATGAATTATTTTGTTCATTTATTAACACTTTGGCTGTTCTTGTTAACTGTGTTGCTTGTTGCTCATTTTATTCTTTTTTGTTGTGTTTTCTCCTTCATTTTAGTTTATTTGCATTTTTTTTCATGTTATATAGTATTTTGTAAATATTTTATTCATTTTTGTTCATTTAGTTGCTTATATTGTTTCTTTTTCTACATTTTATTTTTCATTTGATCATTTTTTCTTCAACTTTGTTCAGTTTGTGGCTAATTTTGTTCATGTCACTTATTCATTTGTTGGTTTATTATTCATTTTTGTTCATTTTATTGATCACTTTGGCTGTTCTTGTTCATTTTGTTGCTCATTTTATTCTTTTTTTTTTTTTTTTTGCTTCATTTTAGATAAATTATTTGCATATTTTTTCATGTTATTTAGTGTTTTAAACATTGTATTAGTTCTTGTTCATTTAGTTGCTTATATTGTTTATTTTTCTACATTTTGTTTTTCATTTGATCATTTTTTTCTTCAATTTTTTTCAGTTTGTGGCTTATTTTGTCCATGTTACTTATGAATTTGTTGGTTTATGAATTATTTTTGTTCATTTTATTTAACACTTTGGCTGTTCTTGTTAACTGTGTTGCTTGTTGCTCATTTTATTCTTTTTTGTTTGTTTGTTTGTTTTTACTTCATTTTAGTTCATTTATTTACATATTTTTTCATGTTATTTAGGATTTTGTAAATTTTTTTAGTTGTTCATTTAGTTGCTTACATTGTGTATTTTTCTACATTTTATTTTTCATTTGATCATTTTTTTCTTCAGTTTTGTTCAGTTTGTGGCTTATTTTTTTCACGTTACTTATTAATTTGTTGGTTTATTGTTCATTTTGGTTCATTTTATTGATCACTTTAGCTGTTCTTGTTCATTTTGTTGCTCATTTTATTCTTTTTTTTTTTTTTTTTTACTTCATTTTAGTTCATTTATTTCCGTGTTTTTTCATGTTATTTTGTATGTCGTAAATATTTTATTAGTTTTGTTCATTCAGTGGCTTATATTGTTTATTTTTCTACATTTTGTTTTTCATTTGATCATTTTTTTTCTTCAATTTTGTTTAGTTTGTGGCTAATTTTGTTCATGTTACTTATTAATTTGTTGGTTTATGAGTTATTTTTGTTCATTTTATTGATCACTTTGGCTGTTCTTGTTCATTTTGTTGCACATTTTATTCTTTTTTTTTTTTTTTTTTTTTAGTTCAGTTCATTTATTTCCATATTTTTTCATGTTATTTTGTATGTCGTAAATATTTTATTAGTTTTGTTCATTCAGTGGCTTATATTGTTTATTTTTCTACATTTTGTTTTTCATTTGATCATTTTTTTTCTTCAATTTTGTTTAGTTTGTGGCTAATTTTGTTCATGTTACTTATTAATTTGTTGGTTTATTAATTATTTTTGTTCATTTTATTGATCACTTTGGCTGTTCTTGTTCATTTTGTTGCACATTTTATTCTTTTTTTTTTTTTTTTTTTAGTTCAGTTCATTTATTTCCATATTTTTTCATGTTATTTTGTATGTCGTAAATATTTTATTAGTTTTGTTCATTCAGTGGCTTATATTGTTTATTTTTCTACATTTTGTTTTTCATTTGATCATTTTTTTTCTTCAATTTTGTTTAGTTTGTGGCTAATTTTGTTCATGTTACTTATTAATTTGTTGGTTTATGAGTTATTTTTGTTCATTTTATTGATTACTTTGGCTGTTCTTGTTCATTTTGTTGCACATTTTATTCTTTTTTTTTTTTTTTTTTTTTTTAGTTCAGTTCATTTATTTCCATATTTTTTCATGTTATTTTGTATGTCGTAAATATTTTATTAGTTTTGTTCATTCAGTGGCTTATATTGTTTATTTTTCTACATTTTGTTTTTCATTTGATCATTTTTTTTCTTCAATTTTGTTTAGTTTGTGGCTAATTTTGTTCATGTTACTTATTAATTTGTTGGTTTATGAGTTATTTTTGTTCATTTTATTGATCACTTTGGCTGTTCTTGTTCATTTTGTTGCACATTTTATTCTTTTTTTTTGTTTTTTTGTTTTGTTTTTTTCTACAACATAACTGTTTTTTGGAGTTCAACCAGGTGTCAAAAAGCAGCTGTACTGATTCAGAAAAAAAAAAAAAAACTAAAAAAGCGCTGAAAAAAAAAACTACTGGGCCCAAATTCAAATACTTGTTCAGTGTCACAGTTTATGTTCAACATCCTAAATCTCTGACTGATGTACATTGTGAATATTTTATTTAATCAAAACCTGTCAAACTTCAATTCCTCTGTTTGTCTTTTTCTCTTATTCCACCTGTTTTGACCCTAAAACACACAATAAAACAAAACCACTGGAAAAAAACAACAAACCCAAACACATACAGGACTGAAACAGACGCAGATTCACAACAGCACGTTTACCTGGAATCCCATCCCAGGGGTCAAAGGGTTAAATCCAACCCCACGGTTCAAAGCGTGTGGACGTTCAGAATGACTTTTACAGGCCTTGGATGAGCGGCAGCTGCTCAACAGTGTCTTGCTTACAGTCTAAACACACACAGAACACACGCTCGCACAAGAGCAGCTCTGTTGGCCGGACAACACACCGACCGGGGGTCCGACCGCCGACCTCGCATCAGTGAGCGGGAAGACCCCTGGTGTGGGTCTGCGCTGGCATGACATCACTGAACCGCCCATTAATCTGCCTCTGTGCACGGAGGACGATGACCACCAACACCCTGATCTTACCCCCACCCCCCACCCCCACACACAAACAAAATGGGTGTCCAAAAACCATGTAAAAACACTATTTTTTATTTTTTTTTTTAATCATTTTTTAATTTATTTTCATTGTGCATCTCCAAAAGTACAATCCAACACAAAAAAAAAGAAAAAAAAAAAGAAAGATATTCACATTTTATGGTGACACACAAAGTATAAGCCCCCCATAAAAACACCGAATCTGAAGAAAAAAAAAATTACTCAAAACAAGTGAGATATGTGGTGGCCCAGTGGTGCAACAGCTCAAAAAATTATCCATTTAAGAAAAAAAAAAAAAAGAGAGAGAGAGAGAACAGCCCCAAAAATTAACCACTATAAGAAAAAAAAGAGAACAGCCCAAAAAATTAACCACTGTAAGAAAAAAAACAGAACAGCCCAAAAAATTATTCACTATAAGAAAAAAAAGAGAACAGCCCAAAAAATTAACCACTGTAAGAAAAAAAACAGAACAGCCCAAAAAATTAACCACTATAAGAAAAAAAAACAGAACAGCCCAAAAAATTATTCACTATAAGAAAAAAAAAGAGAACAGCCCAAAAAATTAACCACTGTAAGAAAAAAAAAAAAACAGAACAGCCAAAAAAATTATTCAGTATAAGAAAAAAAAAGAGAACAGCCCAAAAAATTAACCACTGTAAGAAAAAAAAACAGAACAGCCCAAAAAATTATCCACTATAAGAAAAAAAAAGAGAACAGCCCAAAAAATTATCCACTATAAGAAAAAAAGAGAACAGCCGGAAAAAATTATCCAATATAAGAAAAAAAACAAAAAAACAAAACCATCATCCACCTTTTCAATTAAGGGGGCGCTGTTTACCCAAAAGGTCTCTTGCTTTAAAATTAAGGCCACCACAGAAAATAAAAGCACAGGCTGAAAATTTTTTCTTCAATTTTGTTCAGTTTATGGCATATTTTGTCCATGTTACTTATTCATTTGTTGGTTTATTATTAATTTTTGTTCATTCTATTGATCACTTTGGCTGTTTTTGTTCATTTTGTTGCTCATTTTATTCTTTTTTTTTTTTTTTTTTTTTTTAACTTCATTTTAGTTCACTTATTTGCATATTATTTCATCTTATTTTGTAAATATTTTATTAATTTTTCTTGATTTAGTTGCTTATATTCTTTCTTCTTCTACACTTTGTTCTACATTTGATCATTTTTTCTTCAATTTTATTCAGTTTATGGCCTATTTTCTTCATGTTACTTATTCATTTGTTGGTTTATTATTCATTTTTGTTCATTTTATTGATCACTTTGGCTGTTTTTGTTCATTTTGTTGCTCATTTTATTTATTCTTTTTTTTTTTTTTTTACTTAAGTTTAGTTCACATATTTGCGTATTATTTCATCTTATTTAGTATTTTGTAAATATTTTATTAATTTTGTAGATTTAGTTCCTTATATTCTTTCGTCTTCTACACTTAGTTCTACATTTGATAATTTTTTCTTCAATTTTATTCAGTTTATGGCATATTTTGTCCATGTTACTTATTCATTTGTTGGTTTATTATTCATTTTTGTTCATTCTATTGATCACTTTGGCTGTTTTTGTTCATTTTGTTGCTCATTTTATTCTTTTTTTTTTTTTTTTTTTTTTTTTTTTTACTTCACTTTCATTCATTTATTTGCATATTATTTCATCTTATTTTGTATTTTGTAAATATTTTTATTAATTTTTGTTGATTTAGTTGCTTATATTCTTTCTTCTTCTACACTTAGTTCTACATTTGATAATTTTTTCTTCAATTTTATTCAGTTTATGACGTATTTTGTTCATGTTACTTACTAATTTGTTGGTTTATTATTCAGTTTTGTTCATTCTATTGATCACTTTGGCTGTTTTTGTTTATTTTGTTGTTCATTTTATTTTTATTTTTATTTTTTTTTACTTAATTTTAGTTCACTTATTTGCATATTATTTCATCTTATTTAGTATTTTGTAAATATTTTATTATTTTTTTGTTGATTTAGTTGCTTATATTCTTTCATCTTCTACACTTTGTTCTACATTTGATGATTTTTTTCTCCAATTTTATTCAGTTTATGGTGGATTTTGTTCATGTTACTTATTAATTTGTTGGTTTATTATTCATTTTTGTTCATTCTATTGATCACTTTGGCTGTTTTTGTTCATTTTGTTGTTCATTTTATTCTTTTTTTTTTTTTTTTTTACTAAATTTTAGTTCACTTATTTGCATATTATTTCATCTTATCTAGTATTTTGTAAACATTTTATTCATTTTTGTTGATTTAATTGCTTATATTTTTTCTACTTCTACACTTTGTTCTACATTTGATCATTTTTTTCTCCAATTTTATTTAGTTTATGGTGGATTTTGTTCATGTTACTGATTAATTTGTTGGTTTATTATTCAGTTTTGTTCATTCTATTGATCACTTTGGCTGTTTTTGTTCATTTTGTTGCTCATTTTATTTTATTATTTTAATTTTTTTTACTTAATTTTAGTGCATTTATTTGCATATGATTTCATTTTATTTAGCATTTTGTAAATATTTTATTAATTTTTCTTGATTTAGTTGCTTATATTCTTTCTTCTTCTACACTTTGTTCTACATTTGATGATTTTTTTCTCCAATTTTATTCAGTTTATGGTGGATTTTGTTCATGTTACTTATTAATTTGTTGGTTTATTATTCATTTTTGTTCATTCTATTGATCGCTTTGGCTGTTTTTGTTCATTTTGTTGTTCATTTTATTTTATTTTTTTAATTTTTTTTACTTAATTTTAGTGCATTTATTTGCATATGATTTCATTTTATTTAGCATTTTGTAAATATTTTATTAATTTTTCTTGATTTAGTTGCTTATATTCTTTCTTCTTCTACACTTTGTTCTACATTTGATGATTTTTTTCTCCAATTTTATTCAGTTTATGGTGGATTTTGTTCATGTTACTTATTAATTTGTTGGTTTATTATTCATTTTTGTTCATTCTATTGATCGCTTTGGCTGTTTTTGTTCATTTTGTTGTTCATTTTATTCTTTTTTTTTTTTTTACTAAATTTTAGTTCACTTATTTGCATATTATTTCATCTTATCTAGTATTTTGTAAACATTTTATTCATTTTTGTTGATTTAATTGCTTATATTTTTTCTACTTCTACACTTTGTTCTACATTTGATCTTTTTTTTCTCCAATTTTATTTAGTTTATGGTGGATTTTGTTCATGTTACTTATTAATTTGTTGGTTTATTATTCATTTTTGTTCATTCTATTGATCGCTTTGGCTGTTTTTGTTCATTTTGTTGCTCATTCTCTCCTTTTTTTTTTTTTTTCTTTTTTTGAGTTGGAGAAAGCAGAATGAAAGAGCCACGCCTGCGGAGAACAGAACAGTGTGACTCATACGAAACACTAGAACTACACAGATAAACTCTATCTACAAACAATCATCTAATCTCCCACATGCCTCCTATCATTAACTACTCCAACACTCCTGCAAGCTATAAACAACATTAAACACCAAGATAAACTTCCACTGATTCCTCCAGTTGCAGATGTGGTGGATTAGCGCGTATGGCGGTGTGTCATTTCTGACTGTAGATGACTCAACCAGATTATCACAAATACGAACAGCGTGTTTTAACACAACCAGAGGTGATGGCAAAAGGTGGGACCAGATAATGAGATAAAGACGGCAGAACAGATAAGACTAGATGCTATGGGGTTTACAAAGATGACAAAAAAAAAAAAACACTTTCATATTCATTTTGCAAAAAGACCCAGTGCTACTTTTGTGGTAGTTCCCAAATGAATTTTTCTATCTATTTTAGCCTTTCTTTGGTAATTTCTCACCATTTATAATCATCATATAATCTTCTGTATTTTGCAATTTTCACTGTAAATCATTTATTTTTATATTTAATTTAGATGCTCATCAAAACAAAAAAAAACAGAAAAAAAAGTGATTTTTTTCAGCAAAATATACATGAATAACTCAACATAAACCAAGCATCTCCATCCACTATCATTTATGGAACTCCGTGGGTTTTACTGGTGAATCAATGTTGTAGAAGACGACGGTGTTGCCACGGTAACTACAGAGCCTCTGAGCATCCAAATGGGTCATATCTGATAACCATGAAAAGATGACAAACTGTATTTTACATCAATTATTTACATGTATTGATAGGATTAATGGATGGTTTTGGTCATTGGTCGATGTTTGGGTCTGTAGAAGCCAATAACGTAATAACGGCCGATAACGTAATAAATTTGCCATTTTTAAAATGTAACAGGCCAATAACGTAAAAATAGTCCTGAACCAATAATGTAATAACATTTGGCCAATAATGTTATAACTTATTGACTGGTTATTACATTATTGGCCTGGTAAAAAAAAAAAAATTCTTTGCAAATGTAATAACTGAGCCAAAAAACATAATAAGTTATAATGTCATTGGCCAAAAGTTATTACGTCATTGTTTCAGGATTTTTATTACATTATTGGCCAGATATTACGTTATTGGCCTATTACATTTTAAAAATGGCAAATTTATTGTGTTATCGGCCGTTATTATGTTATCGGTTGTTATACATTATTGGCTTCTACACGGTCCTTATGGGTTAAAAACACTTTATTTTGTCAGGATAAGTTCAGATTATTCTAATATTCTCCGCTGTATTTTATCTTTTTTTCCATTAAAATCATGTCTTTTATTATATTTAATTCACTGATCATATAGAAGTTCATAAAAGTTCAGATTAAATTCATAGGTGATTATATCAAAATGAAGAAACCTAAAGAAAAAGACTTTTTCAGCAAAAAATATCAATAACTGGTGAATCAATGTTGTAGAAGATGACGGTGTTTCCATGGTAACTAGCCTCTGAATGTGTCCAAATGGGTCAAATCTGATGACCACGAAAAGATGACAAACTGTATTTTACATCAATTATTTACATGTATTGATAGGATTAATGGATGGTTTTGGTCATTGGTCGATGTTTGGGTCTGTAGAAGCCAATAACGTAATAACGGCCGATAATGTAATAAATTTGCCATTTTTAAAATGTAATAGGCCAATAACATAATATCTGGCCAATAACGTAATAAATGTCCTGAACCGATAATGTAATAACTTTTGGCCAATAATGTTATAACTTATTGGCTGGTTATTACGTTCTTGGTCTGGTAAAAAAAAAAAAAAAAAATCTTTGCAAATGTAATAACTGAGCCAAAAAACGTAATAAGTGATAATGTTATTGGCCAAAAGTTATTACGTCATCGGTTCAGGATTTTTATTACATTATTGGCCAGATATTACGTTATTGGCCTATTACATTTTAAAAATGGCAAATTTATTGTGTTATCGGCCGTTATTATGTTATCGGTTGTTATACATTATTGGCTTCTACACGGTCCTTATGGGTTAAAAACACTTTATTTTGTCAGGATAAGTTCAGATTATTCTAATATTCTCCGCTGTATTTTATCTTTTTTTCCATTAAAATCATGTCTTTTATTATATTTAATTCACTGATCATATAGAAGTTCATAAAAGTTCAGATTAAATTCATAGGTGATTATATCAAAATGAAGAAACCTAAAGAAAAAGACTTTTTCAGCAAAAAATATCAATAACTGGTGAATCAATGTTGTAGAAGATGACGGTGTTTCCATGGTAACTAGCCTCTGAATGTGTCCAAATGGGTCAAATCTGATGACCACGAAAAGATGACAAACTGTATTTTACATCAATTATTTACATATATTGATAGGATTAATGGATGGTTTTGGTCATTGGTCGATGTTTGGGTCTGTAGAAGCCAATAACGTAATAACGGCCGATAATGTAATAAATTTGCCATTTTTAAAATGTAATAGGCCAATAACATAATATCTGGCCAATAACGTAATAAATGTCCTGAACCGATAATGTAATAACTTTTGGCCAATAATGTTACAACTTATTGGCTGGTTATTACGTTCTTGGTCTGGTAAAAAAAAAAAAAAAAATCTTTGCAAATGTAATAACTGAGCCAAAAAACGTAATAAGTGATAATGTTATTGGCCAAAAGTTATTACGTCATCGGTTCAGGATTTTTATTACATTATTGGCCAGATATTACGTTATTGGCCTATTACATTTTAAAAATGGCAAATTTATTACGTTATTGGCCGTTATTATGTTATCGGTTATACATTATTGGCTTCTACACGGTCCTTATGGGTTAAAAACACTTTATTTTTGTACAGGATAAGTTCAGATTATTCAAACATTCTCCTCTTTTTCAGTTAAAATCATGTCTTTTCCTATGTTTAATTGACTGATCATGTAAATGTTCATAAAAGCTCTAAGTAAATTCAAAAGTGATTATATCGAAACAAAGAAACCTAAAGAAAATGACTTTTTCAGCAAAAAAAATACCAATAACTGGTGAATCAATGTTGTAGAAGATGACGGTGTTTCCATGGTAACTAGCCTCTGAATGTGTCCAAACGGGTCATATCTGATGACCACAAAAAGACAAAAAACTGTATTTTACACAAATTATTTACATGTATTGATCAAATTCGTGGATCAACAGGTATGAACCAGTTTAGATTATTGGATGGTTTTGGTCGGTGGTGGTTGTTTGGGTCTTTATGGGTTAAACAGTGACGCTCAAACAGATATGAAGTAGTGGGGGTATAAAGAAAAGTGGGGTAGAGATAGAGGAAGAATGTAGATAATGTGAGAGCAGAGCAGGCCTGGACCTCCCTTGATAGTGAGAGTGACCCTTCCTGGAGGGCACTGACCCTTTGGCCTCAAAAACAGCCCCTGGGGGGGGCACAGACCAGGGTGGTACAGCTGATTAACAACGTGGAGGGACGACCTCAAAGGCACCACCGACAAACTGAAGAATTCTACATATGACGGTGGAACACTGACACCAACACATACATGTACACACAGCACATATACATATACATATACATATACATGAAGGTCTAAAGGGCACAAGGTACTGTATTTTATTCTAAATCAAACCTTATATCCATATCTATAAGTACACCTATATCTATATCTAGGACTCTATCTATATGGATATCTACAGCTATATCTGTAAATCTATATCTATATCCATATACATAAAATCTATATGTATATCTATATACATAAACATGGCTATATCTATATGTATATCTATATGTATATCGATATCCATATCTATAGCTATATCTGTATATCTACATCTATATACATATCCATAGCTATATCTATATGTATATCTATATCCATGTTTATAGCTATATCTGTATCTGTATCCATATCTATATATGAATATCTATATCTATATCAATATCTATATCTACTGTATATCTATATCTATATCCATATCTATACCTATGTATATGAACATCCATACCCATAGCTATATCTCTGTCTGTCTGTCTCACACATATATCTATATCCATGTCTATATCTAAATCCATATCTATATGTATACCTATATCTACATATATCTATATACATATCCATAGCTATATCTATATGTATATGTATATCTATATCCATATCTATAGCTATTTCTATATCTACATATGTCTATATCTATATACATATCTGTATCTATATCTATATGTATATCTATATCCATAGCTATATCTAAATCAAAATCTATATGTATAGATATGTCCATATCTCTCTATATCTCTCTCTATATATTCATATCTATATCTATATTCACATCCATAGCTATATCTATATATACATATCTATAGACATATCCATAACTATATCTACATATATCTATATCGATATCGATTTCTACAGGGTGTCCCATAAGTCTCCATACATAGGAAAAATAAACATTTCTTGACATAAACCATTTTTATTTATATAATATGCTCTATATGACTGCCATTTTGTCGGGAACACATTTCAATGCGTGTCCTCCACTGCTGAAGAACTATAAAGAAGAAATATAAAGAAATACATGTTAGAACCATATATGTATGGAATGTATTATGTCTCCTATGTATGGAGACTTATGGGACACCCTGTGTATCCATACATATATCTATATCTATATCTATATCTATATCTATAAATGTAGTGTGTATCGGTGACTGTAATATGCATCCAAACATTGAAGCTAAAGGCCTGTAACCTCTATTTTTTGCTTTGATTCGAACATCATATGACCGTCTTCTGCTTGTATATACGTCTTCCACTTTTTTATAAGTCATGTATATCTTTACTCCGAGCCTAATTGGGCCAAATATCCTGAACTTTTGCCTTTTCATTCTTGGCGTACATCCTCCGCACAGATAATTGGGATCAGGACTTCCACATCATTAACGGGGCTTAGCGGATGGGTCAAAGGCCCGACAGTCCCCGGGCATTTCCTTTGAAACATGCGGGATGCCAGCGTTTGTTGTTGTTGTCCTTATTTATGCATGTGTGCATATACGTGTGTTTTTATACGCCGCACAGTGTGTGTGTGTACGTGTGATGAGTAGGCGGTCAGGCCAGTCCCGGCGCGCTTCACACGAGGCTGAGTCTTGTGTGGGAGTTATCACACAAGCCAATTAGCATGACAACTAATTACTGCCCCCCCCTCCCCCTCCCCCTAGCTAACCAACTCATTAAATTAAATTAAATCAACACAATAGTCTTTCCACTGAAAACAATGGTTTCAGGGAGTAATAAATGAATGCTGTTTGTGCGCTCAAGGTGTTACTTTTCCTAGGCTGGTCAAGCGTAACACTGGAGTCTTTTGAAAGCTGTGGAAACGGTAACTTCAAATATCAACAAAGGGATTACCTCAGGGCTGAGGGAGACAAAGAGAAAGACGAAAAAAAAAAGGAGGAAGATGCTGAGAAAGTGAGAGATACAAACACAAAGTGATATGTTCAGAGAAACAACAAAAAGAACCAGAAAAAGGAGATGTAAGAAGCAGCTGTTTGGAACCGCTGAAGACAAGCTAGCATGGTACGTAAGCCAAACTGAGCGGAAATGGAGCTTTAGGACTGAATTCTAAATCAGTACACCTGTACCTATAGGCTACGACTAGGGACGTAACGATTACCGATATAACGATAAAATTGCTGTATTACCGTTAGTATTACCGTTTAAATTCTAATTATCATGATAACCGTGTTTGATTACCGCACTTTTAGAGGAAAAAACCTTTTTCAAAGATCTGCTTTTATGTCAAATATTTGAGTATAGTTTTCATTCATTACAATTTTATTTTTCTATACCTAATATTTGGAACCAAGTCTTTGAAAAGGTTCGTTAAGCATCTGTGTGTTATTTATGCAATGAATTATATACATTTTTCAAATCGGATTTTATATAATTTTATGTTGATATAGTAGGTTAACCCTTTCATGCATACTGGTCACGACAATGGACAGTTCTTCTACAGCTGTTCTATTGTTTATTCGTGGGTTTTGTTGTTTTAGTTCCATATCAGCCAACATAGTGGAGCTTATGCATCATCCCAAACACTGCAATTCATACAATTATTGTAACTTTGCTGCTCTTGATAAACCTGATCTGCAGTAACGTGTTTCAGTGTAAATCAATTGCTAATTGTTATTAGATTGTAATTAACAGTTTTCTGAAACAAAACAGTTTGGGGTTTTTTTTGTTTTTTTTTGCATATCCTCCTGACACCCAGCAATGCATTTTGTCCTCTCTAGGGGAAAAAAGTTGGACAGTTTAACCCTTTCATGCATGAATTATGACAACCTTAATCAAGATTTTTTTTCCTGTTTTTATTCCTCTTTAGGCATGAAAAAACAATGTAATTGATTTTTTTTTTTTTTTTTTTTTTTTTTTTTTTTTTTTATGAACCTATTTTTCATTTTTCATGGAGTTACAAAAATGTCCACTCAGCCAAACACCGCTTGTTTAATTTTTGAAGCTCAGAAACATGCATTTACTGACATACTGTGTGAAAACTATTAAATAAAAGCATTTTTAACCTCCTGAGACCCAGCAATACATTTTTGTCCTCTGTAGGGGACAAAAGTTTGACAGTTTTACTTAAAAAAAAAATGCTGTCCATTGTAAAGGACATTCCATTAAAAAAAAAAAATAAATACATAAAAATATTTTTTTAAAATGTGTTGGAAAAAAAAAAAAAAAAAAAAAAAAACCTCTTGTATTATGTAGTTTCCAATCAAGACAATTGTTTAATGGAAAAAAGCAAAAAAAAAAATTTCCCTTTCCTGGGTCTCAGGAGGTTAATGCTGCTAATCTGATGTTTTCTCACATTTCAACATACTATAATACTAGTTATTACTCACTCAGATAATATGCAAAAAAATAAAAAAAAATGTTAAAAAAAAAACCCAAAAACTGTTAATTACAGTCTAATAACTATTATATTATATTATATTATATTATATTATATTATATTATTATTCTAATAACAATTAACAATTGATTTAGATAAAATAACAGGAAAGTTACAGTAATGGTATGAATGTCAGTGTATGGGATGATGCATAAGTGTCCACTGTGTTGGTTGATCTGGAACTAAAACAACAAAACACATGAATATACAAGAGAACAGTTGAAGAATAACTGTCCACTGGAGTGACCACTATGCACGAAAGGGTTAAATAAAAAAAAAAATACATTCCATTGTAAAGGACATTCCATTAAAAAAAATCAATCAATAAATAAAAGTAATTTTTAAAATGTATCTGAAAAAACTGTTGCATTATGCAGTTTCCAATCAAGACCATTTTTTTTTTATGTAAAAAAGCTAAAATTGTCAGTTTCCTGAGTCTCGGGAGGATATTATCTCAATGAAATGAGTAAGAACTAGTATTAGAGTATGAAAAAAATGTGAGAAAACATATGATTAGCACTCATTAAAAATGTTTTTATTTCATAGTTTTCACACAGTACATCACTTTCTGATGATGAGTTTTAAATAAATGTTTCTTTGCTTCAAAAATTAAATGCATGGTGTTCAGCTGAGTGGACATTTTTGTGACTCCACGAAAAATAGGTTCATTAAAAAAAAAAAAAAAAAAAAAAATCAATTACATTGTTGTTTTCATGCCTAAAGAGGAATAAAAACACTCAAGAAAAAATATTGACTAAGGTTCTCATAATTCATGCATGAAAGGGTTAAAGTGGAAAAAAAAAAAAAAATAGACAGATGATACAGATGTTGTGCTCTAGATCTATCTATCTATCTATCTATCTATCTATCTATCTATCTATCTATCTATCTATCTATCTATCTATCTATCTATCTATCTATCTATCTATCTATCTATCTATCTATCTATTTTTCTAAATACACCATGGTTAACTTATTTCAGTGTGTGTATAAGCACATTTTGAACATTTTGAGCACAATTTCAACTAGAAGCACTCGGAGAGCGCAGACCTCCACCAAGGCTGATCAGTGCCCCACCCCCCACCCCCCCGTGGGCCCCCCCACCCCCGATCACCACCAAAATTTAATCATTTCTTCCTTATCCCATTTCCAACAAACCCTGAAAATTTCATCCAAATCTGTCCATAACTTTTTGAGTTATGTTGCACACTAACGGACAGACAAACAAACAAACAAACCCTGGCAAAAACATAACCTCCTTGGCGGAGGTAATAATATGGTATATTATGGTATATAGTATAGATATGATTAAACTAAGAAGGTTATAATTGTTATTCATTATATAAGGAGAAGGGGTGGGAGTTTATAAATTGTACTTCTTCTCGCTCCTTTTCGAATATGTATTATATGTCTTATGTTTAAGTGTTTTGTTTATTTATTTTCTTCTGTTTTGACATTCATATTCGAAATAAATACACCAACCAACCAACCAACCAACCAATCAATCAATCAATCAGTGAAAGAATCAATCAAAACCACCAAAATTAAAAAATGTTATCTTTAGCTCCTTGCGCCAGTATCAACATTTCCTGAAAACGTCATCAAAATCCATCCATAACTGTTTGAATTGTCTTGCTAACAGACAGACAAAAAAAACAAAAAATGTTATGACACAAGGCGGAGCATGGAAGGGAGTGATTTTGACAAATTAAGTCTTACCTGAAGACGACGGAGGAGGTGAGTCATAGGAAGGATCCACGGACAAAGCATGAAAAGAGAAAGAGAGAGTGAAATATTAGGATTTTTGTACGAATATCAGTCAAGTGGCCAATGGCTGTTTGGGTCTTTATGGGTTCCAATCCGATCCAGTTTGATTTGTAAAGCATTTTAAAACAACTGCAGTGGACCACAGTGCTGTACAGATGAATAAATAAAACTAAACTAAAAGAATAAAATACAAGAAGAGATTAAATGACATAGAACTGTACAAAAAAAAGAAAAAAAAGAAAAGAAAACGGTGCAGTATAGAAGAATAAATAAAACTAAAAAAAATAAAATAAAATAATGAATTGATTAAAAGTCATAGAACTGTAGAAAAAAAGAAAACAGCGCTGTACAGAAGAATAAATTTAAAAAAACAAAAAAAAATACAAGAATAGATTAAAAGACATAGAACTGTAGAAAAAAAACAGTGCTGTACAGAAGATTAAATAAAACCAAAAAATAAAAAATAAAATAAAATAAAATACAAAAATAGATTAAAAGACACAGAACTGTACAAAGAAAAGTGCTGTACAGAAGAATAAATTGAACCAAAAAATAAAAAAATAAAATAAAATTAAATAAAATACAAAAATAGATTGAAAGACACAGAACTGCCCAAAAAAAGAAAAAAGTGCTGTACAGAAGACTAAATAAAACCAAAAAAATAAAAAATGAAATACAAAAATAGATTAAAAGACACAGAACTGTAGAAAAAAAAAAACAGTGCTGTACAGAAGAATAAAAATAAATAAATAAATAAATAAATAAATAAATAAATAAATAAAAATACAAGAATAGATTAAAAGACATAGAACTGTAGAAAAAAACAGTGCTGTACAGAAGAATAAATAAAACCAAAAAATAAAAAAATACAATAAAATACAAAAATAGATTAAAAGCAATAGAACTGTACAAAAAAAGAAAACAGTGCTGTACAGAAGAATAAATAAAACAAAACAAAACAAAAATATAAGAATAGATTAAAAGACATAGAACTGTAGAAAAAAAACAGTGCTGCACAGAAGAATAAATAGAACCAAAAAATAAAAAAATAAAATAAAATACAAAAATAGATTAAAAGACACAGAACTGCACAAAAAAAACAGTGCTGTACAGAAGAATAAATAAAACCAAAAAATAAAAAATAAAATAAAATAAAGTACAAAAATGGATTAAAAGACACAGAACTGCACAAAAACAGAAAACAGTGCTGCACAGAAGAGTAAATAAAACCAAAAAAATAAAATAAAATACAAAAATAGATTAAAAGACACAGAACTGCACAAAAAAAACAGTGCTGTACAGAAGAATAAATAAAACCAAAAAATAAAAAATAAAATAAAATAAAGTACAAAAATGGATTAAAAGACACAGAACTGCACAAAAACAGAAAACAGTGCTGTACAGAAGAATAAATAAAACCAAAATAAAAGAATAAAATACGAGACTAGATTAAAGTAGCTTAAAGTAAATGACACAGTATTTCTAAAATGTAATCCATGCTTTTAATAATGCAGCGCTAATTGCAGGTTTCTTTCATGTTTCTTGAGAAAAAAAAAAACCATCAGCTCCTATAAAACAAAGCATATTTCTGCTAAGCCCCGGATTCCCACATTCTCCACACAGTCCACGCCTCCACGGCCATGTGCGAGGTGATTACATTACACTATTGTGTGTGTGCGTGCGTGCGTGCGAGTGTGTGAACCCAGATTCCAGGGTGTTTTAATCAGGCGCGACTGAAAGGACAGATGTTGTTTTGGATGAAAGTGAGCTCTCAAAGGTATGAGGAGTTCTGTGTGAAAGGCCCCGAGTCCTTTAACTGATACACACTGACAGACGGAGGGAGGTGAGGACGACAAACGGCGAAGGACGACGATATGTTCATTCACAAGCGTGGCTAAAAGTATGTGGTAACGAGAAGAAGAAGTGACGGGTTAACCCTTAAAAACCGCGAACAGCCACTAGTGACCGAAAGCATCTACTGATCTAACATGTTCAATACCTCTTGATCCACTAATCCTATCGATACATGTAAATAATTGATGTAAAAATACAGTTTTTTCATCTTTTCATGGTCATTTGGATGTTCAGAGGCTCTGCAGTTACCATGGAAACACCATCATCTTCTATAACATTGATTCTACCAGTAAAACCCATGGAGTCGGATCAGTGACAGTGGATGGAGATGCTTAGTTTATGTTCATTACCTCTGCCAAGGAGGTTATGTTTTTGCCAGGGTTTGTTTGTCTGTCCGTTAGTGTGCAACATAACTCAAAAAGTTATGGACAGTAACTCTGTTTGCTGGGGGACTTGACACACATTACAATTCCAACTAAACACAATAACCCATTATTAATTTCTCTGACCATCGCCAAGAAAATCATTTTTCAAAACTGGAAATCCAAACACTCCTGCCGTATCACCCACTGGACAAATTTACTCTCAGAACACATATCAATAGAAAAAATAACAGCCTACAAAACAAACAATATATCAGCCTTTGAGGAAACATGGAACCCATTCACAAACTAGAAGCACTCGGAGAGCGCAGACCTCCACCAAGGCTGATCAGTGACCCCCCCCCCGTGGGCCCCCCCACCCCCGATCACCACCAAAATGTAATCATTTCTTCCTTATCCCATTTCCAACAAACCCTGAAAATTTCATCCAAATCTGTCCATAACTTTTTGAGTTATGTTGCACACTAACGGACAGACAAACAAACAAACAAACAAACAAACCTAGGTAACTAAACCGAGGTAACTATCTAAAGTCCACCCAGAACTCGTACCAAAGCAGTAACCAAAACCACGGCCATGTACAGGATCACATATCAGACCACATCCAACCCATAACAAACATTTTTTAACTGACATCATCCACATTAACTTCATTCTTTCTGTCTACCTCCACATACAGACAAACCAGGACCCCTGCTCCCCTTCATTCCCACCTACACTTCTTTCTCCCTCTTTCTCTCCCCTCCCCTCTTTCTCTCTTCAACCAAGCCCCTCCCCCCTTGCTTTTTTTTTTTTTCTCCTTTTCTTTTTTTTTTTTTGGATTAGAAAGTAATATTTTTATTGTTATCATTATCATCATGTTATCATTATTATTATCATATTGCTATTTACATTTCTGATCTTTTTCATTGTAATATGACATTGTTTGTCAATACTCCGTCATTGTTGTTGTTTTTTGTTTGTTTATTTGTTTGAGTTTCCTTTTGTTTATGTGTTGTTGTTTTTCTGTCCACATTGTCTTGTTAACTATCACCAATAAAAAAAAAAGAAAAAAAAAAAAAGTTATGGACAGATTTTGATGAAATTTTCAGGGTTTGTTGGAAATGGGATAAGGAAGAAATGATTAACTTTTGGGGGTGATCCGGAAGAAATCCTGGATTCTGGATCACTTTGAAATTTTCATTAACATTGTGGTAAATGGGGCCAAAATTTTCGTTTCCCAATATCTCGCTTAATTATTGACCAAAACTCACGAAATTTAACTCAGGAATTGACAATGGGGTCCTCTATCACATTTCAAAGGCTGATCCGGATCTGATCCAGAAGGCGGATTTTATCTCAATTTATATAAAAAATGGGGGTGCCCTTACTTTTTGGCCTACTGTGCCTTTAATATTAAAGGTGGAAATTTCTGACAAGCGCCATCGTGTAGCTCAGTCAGTTCCGCATCAGGAGTATGCCACCGGATTTCATGTAGCTTTAATACTTAAGGAGCTAGATCCAGAAGAAAACCGCCATTACGAGAAATGGGATTTTCGTGAATAACTACTGAACTAATAAGGATATAATTATGAATCCAGTTGCTAATGGTATGTTTTCATGGTCAAGGAATCTTAAAATATAGGTCAAATAAATATGGGACTAATATTTATGGTGGAAATCACAATATGGGGGAATTGTGCAAATCTCATGCAGTTTGACTCAGGGATTTACAATGGGGTGTTCTATCAAATGGCAAAGACTGATCCGGATCTTTCAAAAAGTTATGGACAGATTTGGATGAAAATTTCAGGAAATATTGATACTGGCACAAGGAACAAATGATTAAATTTTGGTGGTGATCGGGGGGGGGGGGGGGGGGGGGGGGGGGCACTGATCTGCCTTGGTGGAGGTCTGCGCTCTCAGAGTGCTTTTCTAGTTTATTTATATATTTTGCTGAAAAAGTCACTTTTTTTCAGTTTTCTCTATTTCTAATATAAGAACCCTCAATTTTAATCTGAGCTTTTTATGAAAATATACATGACCTGTAAATTAAATATGGGAAAATATGTTTTTCACTGAAAAAAAAAAAAGCCAAATACAGAGGATAATATTATAATAAATGATGATAAATCACTTAAGAATGGTTAAATTGAGAAAAATTCATATGGGAAGTGACATAAAAGTAGCACTTGGGTTTTTATGGGTTAAAATCCCTTTAGCCCTATCAGCCCGCCGGCGGGTCTAAAAAATTATATTAATATTCATCTACGATATAAATATAATAAATCAGGACAATGAATGTTTTTTTTCAACTTTTCCTCAAAGTTTAGACCCTAATGTTAATAAAAGTACATCAAAAGTGTATTTTAGTGCAAACTTTAATGTTCAAACATGATTTTTAATCTTTGTGGGATGAAATATACGCTATTAAAAAATCTCCGACACGAACAATTCATTTACGCATATCATCGTCAATCCAGCCGAAAAAAAAAACAGGCGAGGATAAAAAAAATTCTAATTTCTCTTTTAATTTGTTACAGTTTACTCAGGCAGAGTAATAGATACAATATTTTAGACAATGGGAATAGATTCTGTGAGGTCTGTAAATGTCCACAGACACCAAGAACATCCATATGAACCTTATTATTGTGAAGGAATTCTTCATTTACTTTGGGTATGTCTGTTTAGGCGTTTTTCCCCTGAAAATATGGTCAGGGTAAGTAAAAACCTGGTGGGGTGAGTCTCTTCTACATCCATAAAAGACGAGGGTTCACTAATCGTTTTAATAAGTATGGATCCAACTAAACACCTATGGGAGACTCTGGATCCACCTTTTAGATTAGATTACATTAGATTAGATAGAACTTTATTGATCCCTTGGGCAGAACCGTCAGGAAGTTGAGGTTCCAACAGCAGCAAAACATCGACTATACAATATAAAAAAAGTATGAAAAGAAAAACGATAAAAAAAACAGTGGTGAAAAAAAACAAACAGTTGAACATTGGAAAGTAGTTGGTAAAAAAAACAACCGCAAAATAACAGAGTAGTAATAATAAAGTAATTATAATAATGGTAATAATGATAATAATAATGATAATAAAGTAGTAGTAAACAACTATTAGGTTATGTTCTAATATTATAATATGCACAATATGTATATGTAATATATACTAGTGGCATTGTACCCGTGGTGCCATTGTACAACAGTGCCCTCCCGTGTTGCAACATCGCGACACCGTGACACTTGTCGGACACAGAACATCCATTATAGTAGGATATAGTTTAAGTTGCAGGAAAGAAGCTATAATAAAGTAATAATAGTGAAAGTAGTCATAACAATGATATATAGGTAATAAGCAATAGAAGTATGTAAGTAATAATAATAATGATAACAAGTGGTGCCAGGCACAACAAACCCCGCCCCTCACACATATTTTGCCCATTATAAGTCAATTGGAAGATTTCAAAAAATCATAATTTTTTTTTTTTTTAACTTTGACCTACTTTTCCCAAAATGTAATCACATCTATTCTAGGTCACTGGCAATCTATAAAGTCAATTTGGTATGAATTCAACCAATAGTTTTGCTGCTACAAACGTGAAATTTCGCCCATTATAAGTAAATGGGGTAAAAAAAAAAATGAAAATTTAAAAATTCGTAAAAAAATTTGAACTTTGACCTACTTTTCCCAAAATGTAATCATGTATATTCTGGGTCACTAGCAATCTATAAACCAAATTTGGTATGAATTCAACCAACAGTTTTGCTGCTAGAATGATAACAATCAAAGAAACAAACAAACCGAGACAAAAACAATACCCCTTGCCACTCATTGGGGGGGGCGGTGTAATAATAATAATAATAATAATAATAATAATAATAATAATAATAATAATAATAATAATAAAGTAGTAGTAGTAGTAAACAACTATTAGGTTATGTTCTAATATTATAATATGCACAATATGTATATATATTATATATACTAGTGGGATTGTACCCGTGGTGCCATTGTACGATAGTGCCCTCCCGTGGTGCAACAGCGGCATTGCACCTGTGCGCCCTCCCGTGTTGCAACATCGCGACACCGGGACACGCGTCGGACACAGAACATCCATTATAGTAGGATATAGTTTAAGTTGCAGGAAAGAAGTTATAATAAAATAATAATAATGAAAGTAGTCATAACAATGATATATAGGTAATAAGCAA
Source organism: Sphaeramia orbicularis (assembly GCF_902148855.1). Classification (NCBI taxonomy): domain Eukaryota; kingdom Metazoa; phylum Chordata; class Actinopteri; order Kurtiformes; family Apogonidae; genus Sphaeramia; species Sphaeramia orbicularis. Next base: position 40,032,032 of record NC_043979.1, on the reverse strand, counting down.
TACAAGTATGTAAGTAATAATGTTAACAATAATAATGATAACAAGTGGTGCCAGGCACAACAAACCCCGCCCCTCACACATATTTTGCCTATTATAAGTAAATTGGAAGATTTTAAAAAATCATAAAATTTTTTTTTAACTTTGACCTACTTTTCCCAAAATGTAATCACATCTATTCTAGGTCACTGGTAATCTATAAAGTCAATTTGGTATGAATTCAACCAATAGTTTTGCTGCTACAGATATGTGAAATTTAACCCGTTATAAGTAAATGGGGTAAAAAAATGAACATTTAAAAATTCGTAAAAAATGGAAACTTTGACCTACTTTTCCCAAAATGTAATGACATCTGTTTTGGGTCACTGGTAATCTATAAACCAAATTTGGTATGAATTCAACCAATAGTTTTGCTGCTACAAATGTGAAATTTTGCCCATTATAAGTAAATGGTGTAAAAAATGAAAATTAAAAAATTCGTAAAAAATTTAAACTTTGACCTACTTTTTCCAAAATGTAATCATATCTATTCTGGGTCACTGGTAATCTATTAAGTCAATTTGGTATGAATTCAACATATAGTTTTGCTGCTACAAACATGTGAAATTTCACCCATTATAAGTAAAAGGGGTAAAAAAATGAAAATTTAAAAATTCGTAAAAAATTTAAACTTTGACCTACTTTTCCCAAAATGTAATCATATCTATTCTGGGTCACTGGCAATCTATTAAGTCAATTTGGTTTTAATTCAACCAATAGTTTTGCTGCTACAGATATGTGAAATTTCATCCATTATAAGTAAATGGGGTAAAAAAATGAAAATTTAAAAATTCGTAAAAAATTGAAACTTTGACCTACTTTACCCAAAATGTAATCATATCTATTCTGGGTCACTGGTAATCTATAAACCAAATTTGGTATGAATTCAACCAATAGTTTTGCTGCTACAGATATGTGAAATTTCACCCATTATAAGTAAATGGGGTAAAAACATGAAAATTTAAAAATTCGTAAAAAATTGAAACTTTGACCTACTTTTCCCAAAATGTAATCATATATATTCTGGGTCACTGGCAATCTATAAACCAAATTTGGTATGAATTCAACCAACAGTTTTGCTGCTAGAATGATAACAATCAAAGAAACAAACAAACCGAAACAAAAACAATACCCCTTGCCACTCATTGGGGGGGCGGTGTAATAATAATAATAATAATAATAATAATAATAATAATAATAATAATAATAATAAGAATAATAATAATAAATAAATAAATAAATAAATAAATAAATAAATAAATAAATAATGATGATGATGATGATGATGATGATGATAATAATAATAATAATAATAATAATAAAAGTAATAACAAAAAATAATTGACAACAACTACAATAAACAAACTCCGCCTTCTTTAACACCATCATCATTATTATTTAATGAATAAATACTAACTCAGTATCTTTCTAAGACACATGATTCTTTTTCCTTTAATTTGTCACCCCTCTATAGATGCTTGTCTGTCTGTCTGTCTGTCTGTCTGTCTGTCAGTCTGTCTCTGCAGGTGCAGACAGAGAACATGTGATGCCCTCTGTACTAAGGGGTGATGTGCTGTGCTGTGGTTGGCAGCTGGGTGGGTGTCAGGGTGGTGGTACCAGGCCGGTGCTTCATGTCCAGTTGTGTCACACACAGCTGGACATGTCAGTGAACTGGACACAGAGCATGTCAGAGTTAGAGCGGAAAACACGACGCATTCACATATTTACAGTCTGGTTCTACTGCACATGTCCTGTTTATTGTCAGTGTGAACTAAAATACTGGATAGAAATGAATGATTCTCAATATCAAGTCAAACTCTAATGAATAAAACAGCAACAATAGAGCAAAGTTAATGAGCTATACTACTTTAATACAACTGTATGTAAGTGTAATATGTGTGCATTGATTATTGATCCTGTATCATCTAGGGCTGTGTATTGGCAAGAATATGGTGATATACATTACATATCACAATACTAGGATCACGATATGATATATCACGATATATCATGATACTGTCAAAAAGGCAATTTTTTGTTTATTTCTTTTTTTTATTATTATTATTATTTCCTGGAAGAATTGAATTGCACCAGAAATATGCACAAATACAAAACACTTTTTTATTTTTTTAACAAATTTTTATCATTTTAGTGCAAAAAAAAAAAGACATTAAAGTCTAAAAAATATGTACATATACAAATTATCCAAACAAAAAAAAGAGATGTGAATAACCTGAAAAAACTGAAATTGCTTAATAAAAATAAGTGCAGTTTTACCAGTATTATCCCTCAACTTATCATTTCTACATACATTACAGATCAGATCTACAAATGCACAAGGCATTTAGTAACAGGCAGAATGTTGTTAAAATTGCACTTAATTTTTTTTTTTATAGGTTATTATGCTATTATTTTACTTGAGATCACATTGTTCTGAATGAGGAACCTGAACTAAGAATAATAACCTATAATGTCAACTCTAAAGTTTTCTCTGTGTTTTTTAGAGTGAAGGAAGTGAAATTACATTATGAAAATGTTTACATCTACAAACCATCCTTCAAGAAAATGTGAATAACATGAACAACCAGAAAAAGAAGTGCAATTTTAACAGTATTATTCCTCAGTTTAAACAAAACACGTTTTTATTTGATCAGAACAGGATCTAATGCTATATCACAAAATGTTCCTGTGTTCAAACTTAAATTCTTTTTAAACAGACATTAGTTTCAGATCCTGTTCAAATGTTCATATTCTATTAGTTCAGAACTAACATCACAACATTATTTTAGTTCAATCCCAACAAAGGAATTAACATTATTTAATATAAGAGTGTTAAATAATACTAAATAAAATATAAACAACAAAGAAAAACAAAAACTAACCTTAACAATAACTGCATTTAAATTAATACCTAAAAATATCGATACAGTACTTTTTAATATCGATACAGTATTGTGAAATGAAATATCGCGATATATTGCAGAACCGATATTTTCTTACACCCCTAGTATCATCATGGGGTTAGTGCACTAAGATGAACACTGGAATATTAACCCATAAAGACCTAGGGCTACTTTTATGTTGAATTTTTCTCTCATTTAACCTTTCATAAATAATTTCTCACCATTTTTTTTTTATCATATTATCCTCTGTATTTTACATTTTTCACTGTAAATCATGTATTTTCCTATATTTCATTGCCAATATTTAATTTAAATGCTCATCAAAACAGAGAAAACGGAAGAAAAAGTGACTTTTTCAGCAAAATATATAAATAAATGAACATAAACTAAGCATCTCCATCCACTGTCATTGATCCAACTCCATGGGTTTTACTGGTGAATCAATGTTGTAGAAGATGACGGTGTTACCACGGTAACTGCATAGCCTCTGAACGTCCAAATGGGTCATATCTGATGACCATGAAAAGACGACAAAACTGTATTTTACACCAATTATTTACATGTATTGATAGGATTAGTGGATGCTTTTGGTCACCGGTTAATGTTTGGGTGTTTATGGGTTTAAAACACTTATTTTTATACAGGATAAATTCAACAGTTTCCTCTGGGAGTAATAAAACATTGTTCTGTTTTTTTTCCACATTTAACACGGTGTTTTTATTTTTAGTCTATATAAGACCATTTACAGACATGTTTTCATAGCTTTTTTTTTTCTCTTTAAATTAATAAAAAATTCTTATTCTGATACAAACCTACAATATGGTATCTGTTTAAAATGATTTTAACCCTTTATCGGGCAAGTGACTATTTTTGGTAATTTCCTCAAACATTAAACATGGGCCCAATATTGTTTTTTTTTTTGTTTGTTTGTTTGTTTTTTTTACATTATACTGTGATTCAGAGAGATTTTATAGACATTTTGAAGCTGTAAATAGTGAATATGAGTGATTTTTGTCAGTTTATGACCTTGTAACTGTCTTTTTTTTTTTTGGTTTTTTTTTTTCCATGTGTTTACTTTTTAGCAAGTGCTGCTCGGATGTTTTTTGGCAAGAGGAGGGAGACTGTTGTCACGGCAACCGACGAGGAGGTAGATGACGATGTCCAGTAACACTTGTCAAATTCAGAGTATTTCACTGAGCGTCCTATAAAGGGTTAAGATGTTCTGGAGGAGTTTTTCAGTATCAGTTGTTCATCCATGGGTTTGTGGTGGACTCTTTTTCCAAACACTCCCTTCTGTTCCCCTGTGCAGTAAAATGGGACAAAGTAGTGCCCCCTGCTGTTGTCAAATATACTTACAAGCCACACAAGCACATACCTCTTATATATGTCACAGTAGAGATTGGAATCCAGTAGGATTCCTAATCCTACTAGGACAGATAGGAATTGTAGTTTGTCCTAGGACAAACTACAATTCCTAATAGTCCTAGTAGGATTCCTAATCCTACTAGGACAGATTGAAATTTTAGTTTGTCCTAGGACAAACTGAAATCCTACAAGAAATTAGGATCTGAAGATTGGAATTCCAATCTGTCCTAGGAGAATTTACAATCCTACTAGGACAGATTGTAATTCTATTTGGAAGTGGGATCTGAAGATTGGAATTTTGGAATTTCAGTCTGTCCTACGATTTCGCCATCACCATTCCAGCTGAATTCTTTTCATATCTTAGATACAGTATATGGCCCTTAGGTCAGTACACATTGTAACCAGGATGCCAGCTGTCCTATCTGGTCCAACCTTATTCAGTGGCCGTTTGTAACTGTCATTGGTATGTAAACGAGACACATTTGTATTCAGAAATCGGTAGAATTTGAAAAACGTACCTGTAAACAACCCGTTGCCATGGCAACATACAATTTTATTATTATCTAATTGTTGCCAAGCCATTCAGAAAATGTACGATGTTAAAGTTGGCATTGGCATTTTGCTGCCCCCTGGTCTAGATGGTAGGGTTAAAAGTAAAAGAAACAACAATATTCTTACAAACCATGATTTTATTCAGAATTTACACAGACTTTGAATCTAATATTCTATAGAAACAACAATATTCTTACAAACCATGATTTTATTCAGAATTTACACAGACTTTGAATCTAATATTCTATAGAAACAACAATATTCTTACAAACCATGATTTTATTCAGAATTTACACAGACTTTGAATCTAATATTCTATAGAAACAACAATATTCTTACAAACCATGATTTTATTCAGAATTTACACAGACTTTGAATCTAATATTCTATAGCTAAGCTTCAAAGACTTTTTCTAAGACATAAATGTGCTTACCTATGCTGAAATTGACTGGAATTTTGGCTGTGAAATGATTCAGTCTATTTTCCATACATTTTGATATAATCTGACATTCTCCTAATAGAATTCGAGATTGTCCTGACAGAATTCTTAAATTTTTTGCCGTAGGACAGACTGAAATTCCAATCTTCAGATCCCACTTCCAAATAGAATTACAATCTGTCCTAGTAGGATTGCAAATTCTCCTAGGACAGATTGGAATTCCAATCTTCAGATCCTAATGTCTTGTAGGATTTTAGTTTGTCCTAGGACAAACTACAATTCCTATCTGTCCTAGTAGGATTAGGAATCCTACTGGATTTCAATCTCTACTGTGACATATATGTTCAGAACACCGTCTATTAAATCTGTTCTTTATTTCCTGTTCGGTCCAGGCAGTTGCTCTGGCATATGTTAGCCTCTGAGCGAAATACAGTAAAAAATAATGTTAGCCTTCATCTAAAAATGACCATGTGCGCTGTGAACACGACATAATTACCCCCCTGCACTTTGAGTCCAGGCTCTTTTTTTTTTTTTTTTTTAATTTTTTTTATAGTATTTGCTTCAGGGTTATAGACATAAATACACACATAAAGCAGAACAGATAAGTATGTATATCCACACTGCATAAACCCAGTGTGTCCATCCACTGTCACTGATCCAACTCCATGGGTTTTACTGGTGAATCAATGTTGTAGAAGATGATGGTGTTTCCATGGTAACTACGGAGCCTCTGAATGTCCAAATGGGTCATACCTGATGACCATGGAAAGATGAAAAACTGTATTTTACTTGAAATATTTCAACATATTTATATATTTAGTGGTTCAGACGTTATTAAACATTTGCTTTGGTCTCCAGTAGCTGTTTGGGTCTTTATGGGTTAAAAACACCACCAGTTGATACGTGTAGATATTTTTGGATTTTGCACATTTCAGATATATATTCCAAACGGGCTGATTTATGTGAAATTTCCTGCAGCGCTGTGACACGGTTCCCATTTTGGTTATGTATTAGATGTTATAATAACTTGTTTCTTGGCCAGCCTCAGGCGGCTCTGTGGTAAATGGACTTGTGTAATTACTGTCACTATTCACAAAGCCATAATACATCCCACATACAGGCTTGCGACACATGATCTGTCACCCACTGGGCCATTTGCACATTAGAAGCAAATAAATGACCGTGTTAGAAAACATGCTGACGTGCAAAAAAAAAAAAAAAAAAAAAATCTTCTGAAGATGTGGATGCAGATCAAAACCTCCACGCAGATAGATTCTCAACAGTTACATATCGTTCAGACGGTGTGCAGAGTTTCCCTGGACTAGTGTTGGTAGATATATGGGTGAGTTCTGGGCCAGGACCAGAGTTAAATATTTTCCCCATACTATAATTCAATTTCAAGAGCCAACAAAGGAAAATTGGCTCGTTCCGAAACACAACCTCCTCTTTAGGAGATACTTACGAGTCCGATCCTTCAGTTCTTTAACTCATAAAGACCCAAAAACCAAAAGTATCTCCTGATCTAAACTGTTTAATAACTTCTGAACCACTAATCCTGCCGATAATTAGTGTAAAATACAGTCTGTCGTCTTTTCGTGGTCATCAGATATGACCCATTTGGACGCTCAGAAGCTCTGTAGTTACCGTGGAAACATCGTCATCTTCTACAACATTGATTCACCAGTAAAACCCATGGAGTTGGATCAATGACAGTGGATGGAGACACTGGGTTTATGTTCAGTTCATGAGAGATTTGACTGAAACAGTCACTTTTTCTGCAGTTTTCTCTGTTTTTGATTTAATAACCCTCAACTTTAATCTGAGCTTTTATGACAATCTACATGATCAGTGAATTAAATATAGGAAAATATCAATTTACACTGAAAAAACAAAATACAGAAGATAATATTACAATAAATGGTGATAAATCACTTAAGGAAGGTTCAATAAAGTGAAAAAATCCTAGTTTTTACGTTCAATTGTTGATATCTTTGCTGAAAAAGTCACCTTCGCTTCAGCTTTCTCTGTTGTTGTTGTTTTTTTGTTGTTTTTTTTTTTAAATATAATAACACTTACTTTTCTCTGAGCTTTAATGAACATCTACATGATTAGCAAAATAAATACAGGAAAATACCTGAGTTTCACTGAAAAAAACACAAAATACAGAAGATAATATTACAATAAATGATGATAAATCACTGAAGGAAGGTTAAATATAGGGAAAAAATCCCAGTTTTTACATTTAATTATTGATATCTTTGCTGAAAAAGCCACTTTTTCTTCAGTTTTGTCTGTTTTTGATTTAATAACCCTCAACTTTAATCTGAGCTTTTATGACAATCTACATGATCAGTGAATTAAATATAGGAAAATACCAATTTACACTGAAAAAACACAAAATACTGAAGATAATATTACAATAAATGGTGATAAATCACTTAAGGAAGGTTAAATAAAGTGGAAAAAATCCAAGTTTTTACATTCAGTTATTGATATCTTTGCTGAAGAAGTCACCTTTGCTTCAGTTTTCTCTGTTTTTTTTTTTTTTTTTTTTTACATATAATAACCCGTACTTTTCTCTGTGCTTTAATGAACATCTACATGATTAGCAAATTAAATATAGGAAAATACCTGAGTTTCACTGAAAAAAACACAAAACACAGAAGATAATATTACAATAAATGATGATAAATCACTAAAGGAAAGATAAATATAGGGAAAAAAAACTAGTTTTTACATTTAATTATTGATATCTTTGCTGAAAAAGCCACTTTTTCTTCAGTTTTCTCTGTTTTTGATTTAATAACCCTCAACTTTAATCTGAGCTTTTATGACAATCTACATGATCAGTGAATTAAATATAGGAAAATACCAATTTACACTGAAAAAACAAAATACAGAAGATAATATTACAATAAATGGTGATAAATCACTTAAGGAAGGTTCAATAAAGTGAAAAAATCCTAGTTTTTACATTCAGTTATTGATATCTTTGCTGAAAAAGCCACTTTTTCTTCAGTTTTGTCTGTTTTTGATTTAATAACCCTCAACTTTAATCTGAGCTTTTATGACAATCTACATGATCAGTGAATTAAATATAGGAAAATAACAATTTACACTGAAAAAACAAAATTCAGAAGATAATATTACAATAAATGATTATAAATCACTAAAGGAAGGTTAAATATAAGGAAAAAAATCCTAGTTTTTACGTAAAATTATTATCTTTGCTGAAAAAGCCACTTTTTCTCCAGTTTTCTCTGTTTTTGATTAATAACCCTCAACTTTAATCCGAGCTTTTATGACAATCTACATGATTAGGGAATTAAATATAGGAAAATACCAATTTACACTGAAAAAACACAAAATACAGAAGATAATATTACAATAAATGATGATAAATCACTAAAGGAAGGTTAAATATAGAGAAAAAATGCGAGTTTTTACATTAAATTATTGATATCCTTGCTGAAAAAGCCACTTTTTCTCCAATTTTCTCTCTTTTTCATAAAATAACTCAACTTTAATCTGAGCTTTTAAGAACATCTATGATCAGTAAATGTAATATAGGAAAATATATAATTTCCACTGTAAAACCGCACACATGAGAGGATAATATTTATAATAAATGGTGATAAATCATTTAAGAAATATCAATTACAGATAAAAAATGTATTTGCGAACTGCCACAGAAGTAGCTCTGGGTCTTTAAGGGTTAAATCTCACTGATTATTTCATCTGTAAACAAAAGTTCAACATTTAGAAGACAATCTGTATCTACACTGTTTACTTCATAGTTGGACCTAGGAATTCCTTGGCGCTCGGCCTATCTGTCCACAAAAATGCCTGGAAAACAATTTTCAGATATCCTGCTGATATAAATGTAGACAAAGAATGTAAATAATGGAGAAAGAAAAAGGCAGATAAACAGCCGTAACAATGGATCATAGTTACATTCTGTCCAAGAAAGCAGAAGCTGAAAGTCAACAAGTAGAATGTCTGTGAGAGGACGAAACAAAAAAATAAATAAGGAATCAAAAGTGGAGTTCAGGGTACTGGTCTGATTTATTTCTATGCATTTTATTTATTTATTTATTGGTTTATTTAGTGGGGACAGTTCACATTACTAAACATCTGTGTTGAATATCAGACGTAAATATAGTGGATTATAATGAAAATGCTAATGTGCATCCGAAGTCGACACTATGAACTTAGAGTAATTAATGTACTAATACTATTGTAACTATTGTATTGTATTCTATTACATTGTATTCTACTCTACTGTATTCTATTGTATTGTATAGTACTGTATTGTATTCTTTTGTATTCTATTCTATTCTATTCTACTTCACTCTACTGTATTCTATTCTATTGCATTGTATTCTACTCTACTCTACTGTATTCTATTCTATTCTATTCTATCATATTCTACTGTACTGTTTTGCGTTCTGTTGCATTGTACTCTATTCTATTGTATTCTATTGTATTCTATTCTATTCTACTTCACTCTACTGTATTCTATTCTATTGCATTGTATTCTATTCTATTCTATTCTATTCTATTCTATTCTATTCTATTCTATTCTATTCTATTCTATTCTATTCTATCATATTCTACTGTACTGTTTTGCGTTCTATTGCATTGTACTCTATTCTATTGTATTCTATTCTACTCTACTGCATTCTATTGTATTCTATTGTACTGTATTGTATTATACTCTACTGTATTGCATTGTATTCTACTCTAGTCTACACTGTAAAAAAATAAATAAATAAATAAAAAAATAAAAAAACTCGTAAAAAAAGAAAAAGAAAACGGTACTATTCCGGCAGCAGGGGTGCCGAAAAAACACTGTTAAATAACGGAAAATAACCATCTCGTAAAAATACCGTAATCTTCCATAATTACAATACAGTTTTTTTGCCCTAACTTTGGATGAGATTTTTTTTTTTTTTTTTAACTTTTTAATGCTTAATAAAGGATATTTACATGTATTAAAACAATCTATCTATCTATCTATCTATCTATCTATCTATCTATCTATCTATCTATCTATCTATCTATCTATCTATCTATCTATCTATCTATCTATCTATCTATCTATCTATCTATCTATCTATCTATCTATCATTTGTGTTTGTGTCCATTTTCTTGCCTATTTTGTTCATTTTTTGTGAATTTTGTCTAATTTTGTTCATTTTTTCTGCTTATTTTTTGTCTTAACTCATATGTTCATCCATTTTTTGGCCACTTTTTTTCCCTATTTTGTTAACTTTTTTAATCAGTCTGACATTTTTTCACATTTTTTCCATTATCCATGGCAACGAAATGTTAATGTTATCAAGGTGCTGTTATACTGTAATTTCTGTAATATATTGTAATCTGTAATCTCTCAACTCTTTTTGTTCATAATGTGACTTATTTGTGTCCATTTTTATCCATTTTCTTGCCAATTTTGTTCAGTTGTAATCTCATTTTGTTCATTTTTCACTAATTTTGCTGCTTATTTTTTTTCTATCTTTTATATATATTTTAATCTATCTTTTTTTTTTTTTTTTTTCTTCAATGAGACTAAGTTGTACAATCCACTGATAAAAAATGTATTTGGACAGTTTATCAGTGCTTATACATGTTATACATTCACAAAAATACATTTATTCAACATTTTTGTTGTGAAACCTCCCATAATTACACAAGATATTTGTCAATTAACAAACAAGTCTTGTTAAACTTACAGAACAAATACCTTTTTTACGGTTAATTTTCAGTAACTTTATCTCGTTTTTTTTTGTTTTTGTTTTTTTTTTTTTTTTTACAGTATTAAACTTTAAATTAACAGTTTAATCTCATAAATGGAAAAGAAATATTTGTGAAATTATGATACATTTGCAAATGCATTTTAACTGCATTTTTCTGTGAAAAAAGAAAAAAATTTCTTTAAAAGAAAAAAGAAATTTTTTGGTTATTCACAGTTACAGTTTTTTCGTGTTATTTTATATTTGACGTGTAAAATCACAGTCTATTTTTGTCATTTCACTGATATTTTCCTGAATCTTAAAAATACAGGAAAAATATGTAAAATAAACAGTGAAAATTCTGTTAAATTACAGATTTTTTTTCTATTCTATTCTATTCTATTCTATTCTATTCTATTCTATTCTATTCTATAATATTGTATCATATTCCACTCAACTGTACTGTATTGTGTTCTATTGCATTGTACTCTATTCTATTGTATTCTATTCTACTCTATTGTATTCTATTGTACTGTATTGTATTATACTCTACTGTATTGCATTGTATTCTACTCTAGTCTACACTGTAAACAAAAACAAAAAACAAAAACAAAAACAAACAAACAAACAAAAAAACTCGTAAAAAAAAAAAGGTACTATTCCAGCAGTAGGGGTGCCAAAAAATACTGTTAAATAAAATAACCATCTCATAAAAATACAGTAATTTTCCATAATTAAAATACAGTTTTTTTTGCCCTAACTTTACATGAGATTTTGCTTGTTTTTTTTTTTGTTTGTTTGTTTTTTTTACTTTTTAATGCTTAATAAAGAATATTTACATGTATTAAAACAATCAGATTATCTATCTATCTATCTATCTATCTATCTATCTATCTATCTATCTATCTATCTATCTATCTATCTATCTATCTATCTATCTATCTATCTATCTATCTATCTATCTATCTATCTATCTATCTATCTTTTCTTTTTTTCTTTTTTTTTTCTCAATGAGACTAAGTTGTACAATCCACTGATAAAAACTGTATTTGGACAGTTTATCAGTGCTTATACATGTTATACATTTACAAAAATACATTTATTCAACATTTTTGCTGTGAAACCTCCTGTAATTACACAATATATTTGTCAATTAACAAACAAGTCTTGTTAAACTTACAGAACAAATACCTTTTTTACGGTTAATTTTCAGTAACTTTATCTCGTTTTTTTTGTTGTTTTTTTGTTGTTTTTTTTTTACAGTACTAAACTTTAAGTTAACAGTTTAATGTCATAAATAGAAAAGAAATATTTGTGAAATTACGGTACATTTGCAAATGTATGTTAACTGTATTTTTCTGTGAAAAAAGAAACAATTTCTTTAAAAAAAAAAATTGAAATTTTTTGGTTATTCAGTTACATTTGACATATTTGACGTGTAAAATCACCGTCTATTTTTGTCATTTCGTTGATATTTTCCTGTATCTTAAAAATACAGGAAAAATCTGCAAAATAAACAGTGAAAATTCTGTTAAATTACAGATTTTTTTTACATTCTATTCTATTCTATTCAATTCTATTCTATTCAGATGCATCATCTATGTCCTACAAACTGATCGACCCATATCACAACATGTGTCGGTGAATATTCTGGAAGAGTTTCCCCAAATCCTCAGTATTTTTTGCAGCTCATCAGTCGAACCAGTCGGATGTCATTCCCTCCCACCTCTTCTAAAAACCATCAGCTCTTCGCTCTACTGACACCACACACGCTTAGATGTAAATGCGCTGTCCGTGCATGTGTGTTCTCAGGTACTGGTGGGTTCAATGGCGGTCTTGTGCTGTAGAACTGGCCCCGTACTCCGGATTTAGCCGCGGTCTGACAGTATGTACCGTATGTGGTCTGGCCTCACACACTCAGACCTCCCTGCTGACATCATTAGCCCGTTTGGTCCACAGTCTAACCTTGACCACAGCACATTCAGCTCCTTTCACATTTCCGCCCTAATAATTTATTTCTACTTGCCCTTCCCTTTCCCCTTCTCTTCTCTCTCCATTCCGCTTTCTCACGCCACATGTGCACATGACTTTCAATGAAGAACATCTCATCAATCATGATTTAACCCATACAGACCCAAACATCTACTAGAGACCAAAACCATCTACTGATCTAAACCGGTTTAACACCTGTTGGTGCACTAATTCTATCAATACGTGTAAATAATTGATGTAAAATTCAGTTTTTCATCTTTCCATGGTCATCAGATATGACCCATTCCGACGTTCAGAGGCTCTGTAGTTACCATGGAAACACCGTCATCTTCTACAACATTGCTTCACCAGTAAAACCCATAGAGTTGGATCAATGACAGTGGATGGAAATGCCTGGTTTATGTTCAGATAACAATAGATTTGACTGAAAAAGTCACTTTTTCTTCAGTTTTCTCTGTTTTTTGATGTAATCACCCTAAACTTTAATCGGAATATGTATGATCAGGGAATTAAATATAGGAAAGTACATGATTTCCACTGAAAAACCACAAAAAGCAGAGGATAATATTATAATAAATGGTGATAAATCACTTAAGAAAAGGTTAAATATAGAGAAATAACTATTTTGGAACTGCCACATAAGTAACACTGGGACTTTATGGGTTAAAACCTTACAAATTTTCCTTCTCACATCTATTTTAACTCATAAAGACCAAAACACTCACCTTCGACCAAAACCATCTACTGATCTAAAATGTTTAATACCTGTTGGTGCACTAATCCTATCAATACATGTAAATAATTGATGTAAAATTCAGTTTTTCATCTTTCCATGGTCATCAGATATGACCCATTCCGACGTTCAGAGGCTCTGTAGTTACCATGGAAACACCGTCATCTTCTACAACATTGCTTCACCAGTAAAACCCATAGAGTTGGATCAATGACAGTGGATGGAAATGCCTGGTTTATGTTCAAATAACAATAGATTTGACTGAAAAAGTCACTTTTTCTTCAGTTTTCTCTGTTTTTTGATGTAATCACCCTAAACTTTAATCGGAATATGTATGATCAGTGAATTAAATATAGGAAAGTACATGATTTCCACTGAAAAACCACAAAAAGCAGAGGATAATATTATAATAAATGGTGATAAATCACTTAAGAAAAGGTTAAATATAGAGAAATAACTATTTTGGAACTGCCACATAAGTAACACTGGGACTTTATGGGTTAAAACCTTACAAATTTTCCTTCTCACATCTATTTTAACTCATAAAGACCAAAACACTCACCTTCGACCAAAACCATCTACTGATCTAAAATGTTTAATACCTGTTGGTGCACTAATCCTATCAATACATGTAAATAATTGATGTAAAATTCATCTTTTCATCTTTTCATGGTCATCAGATATGACCCATTCCGACGTTCAGAGGCTCTGTAGTTACCATGGAAACACCGTTATCTTCTACAACATTGCTTCACCAGTAAAACCCATGGAGTTGGATCAATGACAGTGGATGGAAATGCCTGGTTTATGTTCAGATAACAATAGATTTGACTGAAAAAGTCACTTTTTCTTCAGTTTTCTCTGTTTTTTGATGTAATCACCCTAAACTTTAATCGGAATATGTATGATCAGGGAATTAAATATAGGAAAGTACATGATTTCCACTGAAAAACCACAAAAAGCAGAGGATAATATTATAATAAATGGTGATAAATCACTTAAGAAAAGGTTAAATATAGAGAAATAACTATTTTGGAACTGCCACATAAGTAACACTGGGACTTTATGGGTTAAAACCTTACAAATTTTCCTTCTCACATCTATTTTAACTCATAAAGACCAAAACACTCACCTTCGACCAAAACCATCTACTGATCTAAAATGTTTAATACCTGTTGGTGCACTAATCCTATCAATACATGTAAATAATTGATGTAAAATTCAGTTTTTCATCTTTCCATGGTCATCAGATATGACCCATTCCGACGTTCAGAGGCTCTGTAGTTACCATGGAAACACCGTCATCTTCTACAACATTGCTTCACCAGTAAAACCCATAGAGTTGGATCAATGACAGTGGATGGAAATGCCTGGTTTATGTTCAGATAACAATAGATTTGACTGAAAAAGTCACTTTTTCTTCAGTTTTCTCTGTTTTTTGATGTAATCACCCTAAACTTTAATCGGAATATGTATGATCAGGGAATTAAATATAGGAAAGTACATGATTTCCACTGAAAAACCACAAAAAGCAGAGGATAATATTATAATAAATGGTGATAAATCACTTAAGAAAAGGTTAAATATAGAGAAATAACTATTTTGGAACTGCCACATAAGTAACACTGGGACTTTATGGGTTAAAACCTTACAAATTTTCCTTCTCACATCTATTTTAACTCATAAAGACCAAAACACTCACCTTCGACCAAAACCATCTACTGATCTAAAATGTTTAATACCTGTTGGTGCACTAATCCTATCAATACATGTAAATAATTGATGTAAAATTCAGCTTTTCATCTTTTCACGGTCATCAGATATGACCCATTCAGACGTTCAGAGGCTCTGTAGTTACCATGGAAACACCGTTATCTTCTACAACATTGCTTCACCAGTAAAACCCATGGAGTTGGATCAATGACAGTGGATGGAAATGCTTGTTTTCACATGTAATTATTGATATCTTTGCTGAAAAAGTCACTTTTTCTTCAGTTTTCTCTGTTTTTGACATATTATAACCCTCTCTCTCTCTCCCTTTCTCTCAAAATACCTGATTTTCACTGAAGAAAAATGTTAAATCGAGATGATAGTATTACAATAAATGCTGATGAATCAGTGAAGAAAGGTTAAATAGAGAGAAAATAAATATTTAGGAACTGCCACTGAAATAGCACTGAGTTTAAACACTTCTTCAGTTTTGTCTGTTTCTGATATAATTTTATAAACATCTACATGATCAGTGAATTAAATACAGGAACTTACATGATTTACAGTGAAAAATGCAAAATACAGAGGATAATATAATTACACTGGGTTATAAAAAAATATTTTTTGCAAGTTGTCTAGGTTTTTTCAACTGAATTAGGACCATTTTGCACCGCTAAATCCAAAAATGACATCTGTTTTTCTCAATCAGGTCAGGGTTTTTTTGCTAATTTGATTTTGAAAAATTTGATCTTCTCACAACATTGATTACATTTAATTACATTAATACCAAAATAAGATTGGTAAGCACACTTTATGAAACTTGTGACTTGATTCCTGTTAGGTACAATGGTGTATTCACCGCAGATGTAGCAGAATACGTCAGGCTTATTTTTGCAAGATCTTCTAGTCGAAGCCATTTCATTCACCTGTAATATTTAAAAAAACCATTAACCCTTTCATGCATTCTGGTCACTCCAGTGGACAGTTCTTCTCCAGCTGTTCTCTTGTATATTCATGGATTTTATTGTTTTAGTTCCATATCAGCCAACACAGTGGACACTTATGCATCATCTCATAAACTGTAATTCATACCATTACTGTAACTTTGTGTTCTTGATAAACCTGATCTGCAGTAAAATGTTTGAGCATAAATCAGTTGCTAATTGTTATTACTCTATAATTAACTGTTTTCTTAATCAAAAATTTTTTTTTTTTTGCATATTATCTCCATGAAGTGAGTAATAATTAGCATTAGACTATGTTACAATGTGACAAAACATCAGATTAGATACATGAAAAATACTATATCACTTTCTGATATTGTTTCTTTGCTTCAAAAATTAAACGCATGGTGTCCAGCTGAGTGGACATTTTTTGGAACTCCATAAAAAAATAGGTTCATTAAAAAATTTCAACCACATTGTTTTTTTCATGCCTAAACAGGAATAAAAACACTCAGGAAAAAAAAATCTTCACTAAGGTTCTCATAATTCATGCATGAAATGGTTAATCATAAATAGGGATGGGAATCAAGAACCAGTTCTTTTTTGAGAACCGGTTCCCAGTAGCTCAATTCCTTGGAATCGTTTGCCTGCCTGCTTAACAATTCTACTTATATATTCCACCTTCGTTGTGCATGCGCGATGACGTCACACGTACGCTGCATTGTTTTGGTCAGAACGTAGCCAACATGGCGTTGAGACAGAAACGTTCTAAACAGACGACACCAGGTCCACTTCCTTGGAACACTGTCAAAGTTTCCATGTCTTCTAAAGAGTGGAATCCCAACAATATCCTAAAACATTTGTCCACAGCATGTGAATCATTTACAGGAATGTCACGTATTTGATACTCAGTGGTGCTTGTGAATGTAGCGGCAGAGTGAACGCTGGTTCCAGTTCCGGTGTGGGTAACAAACGTCGTAACTCCTCAAATACAAGTTTCCGAAGGGAAGAAGGGAAAGGAAATGAGGCGCACAACAACGGGAGACAAGCCGAGCCGAGTCGAACCGGTTCCACGTAGTAGAAATGCGGCAATAGAGGAATTAGTAAAGAGTCTTTAGATTCACTGTCACTGCACCCCCCCCCCCACCCCCGAACCGGCCTGGTGTCATCTGTTATTATTTGTACATACTCTATATGTCATATTTTCCGTGAAGAGATGGAAATATAAAAGACAGTTAATACAAACACACCCGTTTGTACTCTTTTATTCCCTCACCCAATGAGAATAGATAAGAGAATCGATAAAGAATCGGATCGATAAGCAATATCGATAATGGAATCGGAATCGTTAAATTCTTAATGATTGTCATCTCTGATCATAAATTGGCAAAAGTAAAATCTTCAGAACTCGTTTATTGCAAGAAATATGAAAGAATTTTGTATCATATGATGTGAAAATGCCCATAAATGTAAGCAAAAATGTTAAAAAGCCAATACGTAGCATAGTTCAGAAAGTTGACCTGATTGAGCAAAATGAATGTGATTTTTGGATTCAGCACACCAAAATTATCCTAAATCGGCTCAAAAAACTTCAACAATAAATTTGTTGTTGACTAGTGTAATAAATAGTGACAAATCACATGAGAAAGGTTAAATATAGAGAAAAAAATAACTTGGGAACTGACACAAAAGGGTGTTTATGGGTTAATATTTATTTTCATTTTTATCCCCTTCCATGTCAAACTTCTACTGCACTAATTTGACATTCAAATCAACGCGACTATTGCGGTTAATTTACATGAATGTTAGAATTAAAGCAAATCAGCTGCAAACCATGTGTCTTTTACATCCATCCAAACACACTCTCGTTGTGTGTGTGCGTCTACATTTAGTCCAATCTCAGTCCGTGTCGTCTGTCTGGCTGTCTACACGGAACCCAACCACACAACACACAAACATAGTGCAAACTCAGCTCAACCACTACAGCCCTCCACTTTCACAGGAATTTCCCCCCATTTTAGCCCAGAGGATCCTGCTGACACCGGCAAAATATGAACTCAGAGGCAGCGCTCAGCCACAAAAACATAAAACAAAACAAAACTTGTATATTTTCCTAATTACTTATGCAGGTTCGCATGGCAACGTACGAGGCATGGGTCAAACTTGGGGATTGTGCTCTGAAAACAAATAACACCGAAGCTCGTAGATGATGATGAAGGGAAAAGACACGTTTCCGTCAGCTATTTGTCTTTCACGCTGGATTTTTTTTTTTTTTTGTATTTGCGATCATATTCATCCTGTTAACCAAAGGAGAAAATAAAATGAAGTTTTACAGAGCACGCTAAATAGGTCTTAATAAAATTCTTATGATGTAAAGCAGGGGTGTCAAACATGCGGCCCGGGGGCCAAATGTGGCCCGCCAAAGGGTCCAGTTCGGCCCCTGGGATGTTTCTGCCAAGTGCAAAAATTCCACAGTCTTGAATTGAATTAAGCAAAAAAAAAAAAAAAAAAAAAAAAAAAAAAAGCTTGAATTAAGGAAAACATTTTGAATTAAGCCCATAAAAAAAGAATCTTCAATTAAGTAAAAATATCTTCAATTAAGCAAAAAAAAAAAAAAAAACTTCAATTAAGTAAAAAAAAAAAGTTCAATTAAGCAAAAAAAAAAAAAAAACACTTTAATTAAGTAAACAAAAATCTTCAATTAAGCAAAAAAAAAAAAAAAAAGCTTGAATTAAGGAAAAAATTTTGAATTAAGCCAAAATAAAAAAACAAAAAAAATCTTCAATTAAGCAAAAAAAAGTTCAAGTAAAAAAAAAAAAACTTCAATTAAGCAAAAAAAAAAAAAATCTAAACTTTAGCAAAAAATCTTGAATTAAGCCGAAAAAAATCTCCAATTAAGTAAAATAATCTTGAATTAAGCAAAAAAAAAAAAAAAAAAAAAAATCAATAAAGTTTAAAAAAAATCTTGAATTAAGCCCCCCTGAAAATCTTCAATTAAGTAAAAAAAATCTTCAATTAAGCAAAAAAAAAAAAAAACATCTAGAATTAACAACTTAATTTTTTTTTCTTTGTTTTGGTGCAAAAAAAAACATTACATTCTGAAAATATTTCCATTCACAAACTCTCCTGTAACAATAACATGTGAATAACCTGAACAAATATGAACCTGAAATGTTTAAAGAAAATTAAGCATAATTTTAACAATTTTTCTTCCTGTTCCTCAGTGTTTAGTGTCTGTGTAGATCTGATCCATAATGCACATGAAGAAATGTTAAGTTGAGGAATAATATTGTTAAAATTACATTACATTTTCTTAAGTTTTTTAATTTAAATTTCAGTTTTTCAGGCTTTTTTTTTTTTTTTTGGATACTTTATAAAAGTAAGTATTTTCATTATTTAATGTTTTTTTTTTACACTAAAACAAAGACAAAAATTTGGAGTTGTCATTATTTATAGGTTATTATATTATTATTTTTCTGGTCTGGCCCACTGGAGATCAAATTCAGCTGAATATGGCCCCTGAACTAAAATGAGTTTGACACCCCTGTTCTATAGCCTTTCATTAACCCTCCGGTATCCCGTCCAGCAAGGCCCTTACTAAGCACCAAGCGTGCTTTTTTGGCACACTTGAGGAATAATGTCAAAAAAAATTTTCATATAGTTTGTTTTTAATTCTTTTACACTTTTTTCTATTTCATCAACTTGAGCCGTAAATAAAAATACCAAATACTCAATAACTGTCACATTTTTTAACCCTTTAAATGCTGTGCTTGTAATGTAAACAAACCATTTTTTTGGATGCAAAAAACATAAAAAACTTTTTTTTTTTTCAATATACTACATAAAAATTGGATCACATATTATTAGATTTTTTCTTCCTGGCATATGTCAATGATTAACTCCAACATTGGTTAATTTGCATTATTATTTTTGGCACTAGGTCAAATGTTCAAAAATACTAGCATCTGTCACCAAGTGTGCGTAAAATGCACACCTATGAACTATTAAATATTATATATTGATTTATTTTTCTGCTCTAATTTGATTTTATTTTTGTAAATCAACGTCAGCCCTAATCATACATATCAAATAACACTGGTCAACAACAAATTTATTGTTGAAGTTTTTGGAGCCGATTTAGGATAATTTTGGTGCCGAATCCAAAAATCACATTAATTTTGCTCAGTCAGGTCAACTTTCTGAACTATGCTACATATTGGCTTTTTAACATTTTTGCTTACATTTATGGGCATTTTCACTTCATATGATACAAAATTCTTTCCTATTTCTTGCAATAAACGAGTTCTGAAGATTTTACTTTTGCCAATTTATCATTAATAGTTTTTTTTAATATTACAGGTGAATGAAATGGCTTCGACTAGAAGATCTTGCAAAAATAAGCCTGACGTATTCTGCTACATCTGCGGTGAATACACCATTGTACCTAGCAGGAATCCTGTTAGAAAATGATTTTTTTTTCTCTTAAAACCTATTTTGCGTGAGAACTATATAAAAAAATCAACTGATAAAGTCACAAAAATGTCATCAATTTTGTGAGAAGATCAAATTTTTCAAAATCAAATTAGCAAAAAAACCTGACCTGATTGAGAAAAACAGATGTCATTTTTGGATTTAGCGGTGCAAAATGGTCCTAATTCAGTTGAAAAAACCAAGACAACTTGCAAAAAAACTTTTTTTGTAACCCAGTGTTATCATTCATTTTAGATTTTTTTTTTTAACCCTTTAAACAATCTCTTTTCATCATGATGTCACAACATTTTTTGATGCAAAAAAAAAAAAAAAAAAAAAATTTTTTTTTTTTTCAATATACTACATAAAAATTGGATTACATATTATTTGATTTTTGCATCCTGGCATATGTCAACGATTAACTCCAATGCTAACAACGTTAATAAATTCATTTAGACCCTCAGCTCTCAAATGAAGCCCAGATATCAGTAAAAGCAGGATTTATGCCTTAATGGTTTTCGAATCAAAAACAGTGGTTATAATGGAAGGAATAGTGCGTTTTAGGCACACTTGGGAGACAGATGCTAGTCTTGTAGTTTTCTTTTGTTTACAATGTGCACATTTTAGTCGGTGGACAAAATTTTAAAGATCATGCAAAAATGAACAACTTTTGAATTCTAACCTTGTTGAGCCACATTATGTAATAAATTCCCATTATGTAATAAAAGTTCAAAATGTAATAAGAATGTCACGTCATCTTGTAATAAAGCCGCATTGTGTAATAAACTGACGCATTTTGTAATAAACTACCTCAACGCATTATATAGTACATTTTTTCGCATTATGTAGTAAGTTATTACAATTTGAGAAATTTATTACAAAATGCACTTGACACATTTTTATAAAAAAAAAAAAAAAAGTAATAACATGGTTCATTATTTAATAACAACCAAAATTAATCTAATTTCAGAGCAATTTAGAAGAAATTAGTCCCAGGAGCTACAGGTAATGGAATCAGAACTTTAACCACACAGTTTAAAGATTAATTTAGCACATTACATTTTCCTGAAAATAAAAATGTGTCAAGTGCATTTTGTAATAAATTTCTCAAATTGTAATAACTTACTACATCATGTGAAAAATTTACTACATAATGCATTGAGGTAGTTTATTACAAAATGCGTCAGTTTATTACATAATGCGGCTTTATTACAAGACGATGTGACATTCTTATTACATTTTCAACTTTTATTACATAATGGGAATTTATTACATAATGCGGCTCAACACTCCTGTGACTAATTTCTTCTGAATTGCTCTGAAATTATATTAATTTCGATTGTTATTACATAATGAACCATGTTATTACATTTTTTTTTTTTGCGTTTTTTATAAAAATGTGTCAAGTGCATTTTGTAATACATTTCTCAAATTGTAGTAACTCAATACATAACGTGAAAAAATTTATTATATAATGCGTTGACGTAGTTTATTACATAATGCGGTTTTATTACAAGATGACGTGACATTCTTATTACATTTTCAACTTTTATTACATCATGGGAATTTATTACATAATGCGGCTCAAAAGTCCTGTGACTAATTTCTTCTGAATTGCTCTGAAATTATATTAATTTCGATTGTTATTACATAATGAACCATGTTATTACATTTTTTTTTTTGCGTTTTTTATAAAAATGTGTCAAGTGCATTTTGTAATACATTTCTCAAATTGTAATAACTTAATACATAACGTGAAAAAATTTATTATATAATGCGTTGACGTAGTTTATTACAAAATGCGTCAGTTTATTACATAATGCGGTTTTATTACAAGATGACGTGACATTCTTATTACATTTTGAACTTTTATTACATCATGGGAATTTATTACATAATGCGGCTCAACACTCCTGTGACTAATTTCTTCTGAATTGCTCTGAAATTATATTAATTTCGATTGTTATTACATAATGAACCATGTTATTACATTTTTTATTTTTTTTTTATAAAAATGTGTCAAGTGCATTTTGTAATAAATTTCTCAAATTGTAGTAACTCAATACATAACGTGAAAAAATTTATTATATAATGCGTTGACGTAGTTTATTCCATAATGCGGTTTTATTACAAGATGACGTGACATTCTTATTACATTTTGAACTTTTATTACATCATGGGAATTTATTACATAATGCGGCTCAACACTCCTGTGACTAATTTCTTCTGAATTGCTCTGAAATTATATCAATTTCGATTGTTATTACATAATGAACCATGTTATTACATTTTTTTTTTTTAAATAAAAATGTGTCAAGTGCATTTTGTAATAAATTTCTCAAATTGTAATAACTTAATACATAACGTGAAAAAATGTATTCCCCTGGACACCAGAGGGTTAATCCGTGACATTAGCAGTGGTGATGGTTCCTCCTGTGCTGTCTGATCAGAGCTCATTATGGGCTGTTGGGGGGTCGAGGCGCTCACTCAGATCCCGTTAACAGACCTTTCTGACCCCCCTGGCCCCAGCTCAGCTCCTCTGTCTAATCCAATGCCCCCACAGATCCCATCAGTGGGCAAACACACACACACAACAACAACAACAACAATGAAAAACAGCCCATCTGAGCCAATGGTAAACAACAGCTGAAGCAGTCGGTGGTCATTAGCATCATGTGTTTAATGACTGTCCTTCCAGTCTGGGTTCCAGGCTAGCCAATACCCCAGTAATGAGCCCCCTCTGCTGCCCCCTTATGCTCTTGGAAGAACCCGGTCTCCCTGGAGCCAAGGCGGCTCAGCAGGGCCAGAAGACAGTATAAAGGTTAACAGCCCGCTGAGCTTCAAAGCAGGTTGGACCGGACTGAGTTCTGGGTCCAGATGGATCCTCCTGCAGTAAAGACACCTTCTGCACACACTTCACTTCGCAGAACTACTGTCAGCGCTGGACTAGTTTTACATGTCCTACTACATACTTGGTTTGGAGTGTTTCTAGGGTGTTAACCACATATAAAATGCAATGTAAGTACGCAATATCCTCAGGTTTTTTTTTCAGCTGCGGCTTGAAAAATAAATTCCTTTTCCTCAGTGAAACTTGGGGTTAAAAGGCAGTTAAGTGTGTTTTGTCAGTCTGAATGGCACTGGTCACCCACCTTTAAAAAAACTGCAGATATCGCAGTGATGAGCCTTTCTGCCCAACATTTAGTTTTTTTTTGTATTTTGCTGCTGTTAACAGAGAAATTTCCCCTATGATGGAATCGATAAAATACTATGCTGTTATGTTATGTTATGCTCCGTTACATTACGTTACGTTACGCTACATTACGTTATGCTCCGTTACATTACGTTACACTTCGTTACGTTACACTACGCTACATTATGTTATGTTTTGTTATATTATGCTGTTATGTTATCCTACACTATGCTATGCCATGCTGTGTTATGCTATGGTGTGTTATGCTATGATGTTATGGTATACTATGTTATGTTATGTTATGTTATGTTATGTTATGCTATGCTATGCTAGGTTATGTTATATTATGTTATGCTATGCTATGTTATGTTATGTTATGCCATGCTATGTTATGCTATGCTATGCTATGTTATGGTATGCTATGTTATATTATGCGATGTAATGCTATGCTATGTTATGTTATGCGATGTTATGTTATGCTATGTCATGCTATATTATCTTATGTTATGTTATGCTATGTTATGTGATGCTAGGTTATGTTATGTTATGCTATGTCATGCTATGTTATGCTATATTATGTTATGCTATGTCATGTCACGTCACGTCACACTATGCTACGCTGCACTATGCTACACTACATTACATTACGCTACGCTACGTTACGTTACACTATGTTATGCTATGCTATGTTATGTTATGTTATGCTATGCTATGTTATGTTATGCTATGTCATGCTATATTATCTTATGTTACGTTATGCTACGTTATGTTATGTGATGCTAGGTTATGTTATGTTATGCTATGTTATGTTATGTGATGCTAGGTTATGTTATGTTATGCTATGTCATGCTATGTTATGCTATATTATGTTATGCTATGTCATGTCACGCTACGTGACACTACACTATGCTACATTACATTACGTTATGTTATGCTATGCTATGTTATGCTATGTCAAACTATGTTTTTGTTTTTCTGCCCCCTTCTTGTTTTTCTCCTCTCTTTCTTTTTTCCCTCACTTTATCAGTGTTGTTTTCTTTTCATTTCTGATTGTGCGTTTGTTATGTTCATCTCAAAACTGAAACATAACGTACCAACCACAGGATCTCAACTCTGCATTATGATAAGGCTTCACAATACAAAATATCTGAAACAATTTTTTTGCATTTTTTTCCAGATCGGAGCCTTTGGCGGGCCGGTTTTGGCCCACGGGCCGCATGTTTAACCCCTCTGGTCTAAGGGAAGAAGGGAAGTCTGGAGTCCACAGAGGACACACAAACCCTCCACAGTCAACAACAGCGTCCACACATTCCTGGGAGGCCGGGGTTGGTACAGGGGTCTGGGGCTTCGGGGCTTGGTTCTGAGCCCACGTTGGCTGAAACCAAATCCATATCCTGTGGCATCGAGCTGGCACCCAGCCCAGACAAACACCCCCCCACCCCCCACCCCCCCACCCACCCCTGTTTATCTCAGTATATGACATCAGCATAGCAGGCATCCCCTTCATCCAGAATAAAAGACTGAAGCAACATTAAAACTGAATCAGACATGAACCCAAAAACACCCAGAGATACTTCTGTTACTTCACATGTGAATATTTCTATTTATTTAACCTTTTTTAAGTGATTTACCTCCATTTATTCTCATATTATCCTCTGTATTTTCCATTTTTCAGTGTAAATCCTGTATTTTTCTGTATTTCATTCACTGATGATGTAAATATTCATTAAAGCTCAGAGTAAATTCAAAGGTTATTCTATTAAAAACAGAAAACTGAATAAAAAACTGTCCACTGTATTTGATCCAACTCCATGGGTTTTACCGGGGAATCAATGTTTACATTTAATTAATTATTTTCTCAATGTTATTCATTATTTTGTACATTTTCTTATTCACTTGTCTTCGTTTTTTGTTAATTTTATTAATTATTTCACTTGTATTCGTTCATTTTGTTGCCAGTTTTTACATTTTCCCCCTTCAGTTTAGTGCAGTTTGTGGCTTATTTTGTTCATGTTATAATTAAAATATAATTTTATTACTATTAATTTTTGTTCATTTTATCCAATACTTTGGCTGTGTTTGTTCATTTTCTTACTTCTTTTATTCTTTTGTACTTTATTTTAGTTAATAATTTGTTTATTTTTCCATATTATTTATTATTTAGTAGTTTTTTTAAATTCACTTTTGTTCATTTTATCCATTACTTTGGCTGTGTTTGTTCATTTTCTTACTTCTTTTATTCTTTTGTACTTTATTTTAGTTAATAATTTGTTTATTTTTCCATATTATTTATTATTTAGTAGTTTTTTTAAATTCACTTTTGTTCATTTTATCCATTACTTTGGCTGTGTTTGTTCATTTTCTTGCTTCTTTTATTCTTTTCTACTTTATTATAATTAATAATTTGCTTATTTTTCCACATTATTTATTATTTTGTAGTTTTGTTTTTTTTTTCAAATTCACTTTTGTTCATTTTACCCATTACTTTGGCTGTTTCTTCATTTTGTTGCTTCTTTTATTCTTTATTTATTTATTGATTGATTTCTTTTAAAACTTCATTTTAGTTAATAATTAGCTTATTTTCCACATTATTCATTATTTTGTAGGTTTTTTATTCACTTTTGTTCATTTTATCTAATACTTTGGCTGTTTCTTCATGTTCTTGCTCCTTTTATTCTGTTTTACCTAATTTTAGTTTGTAATTTTCTTATTTTTCCACATTATTGATAATTTTGTAGTTTTTGTTTTTTGTTTTTTTTTTAATTCAGTTTTGTTCATTTTATCCATTACTTTGGCTGTGTTTCTTCATTTTCTTGCTTCTTTTAATCTTTTCTACTTTATTTTAAGTTAATAATTTGCTTAATTTTCCACATTACTTATTACTTTTCAGGGTTTTTTTTTGTTTGTTTGTTTGTTTGTTTTTTACTCATTTTTGTTCATTTTATCCATTACTTTGGCTGTTTCTTCATTTTCTTGCTGCTTTTATTCTTTTTTACTTAATATTAGTTAGTAATTTGCTTAATTTTCCACATTATTCATTATTTTGGGTTTTTTTTTTGTTTGTTTTTTTAAATTCATTTTTGTTTGTTTGACCCATTACTTTGACTGTGTTTCTTCATTTTCTTGCTTCTTTTAATCTTTTTTTTTTTTTTTTTAACTTTATTTTAGTTAATAATTTGCTTATTTTTCTACATTATGTATTACTTTGCAGGTTTTCTATTAATTTTTGTTCATTTTATCCATTACTTTGGCTGTTTGTTCATTTTATTGCTTCTTTTATTCTTTTTTTTCTTAATTTTAGTCCCTAATTTGGTTATTTTTCAACATTAGTTAGGATCTTGTAGGTTCTTTTTAATCGCTTTTGTTCGTTTTATCCATTACTTTGACTGTGTTTGTTCATTTTATTGCTTCTTTTATTCTTTTTTTGACTTAATTTTAGTAAATTTTTCCACATTATTTTTTTATTTCATAGGTTTTTGAATTCATCTTTGTTCATTTTATCCACTGTCATTTGTCTGTTTTCAGTCTTTATGGCTTGAATATTGAATTCGACATTAAAATTACATCTTTCTGGGATAAGATTCTTCACAGTTGGTCAAATACATTAAAATTAAAAATAGAGACAGACCAGAAACATGGAGTTACTGCATGTATATATACACAAGGATTCCTGGTAGAGATTCCATGGACCACCAGAACAGGGCTTCAGTTACTTTGCAGTTCTTTTTCCTTTTCCGTAGACACACTTCTTTTCTCTCACTTTGTTGAATTTGGAATATATCGAGAGACAGCTGCGAGAAGATCAGGCCGTGATGATCTCAGAGCAGGAAAAATATAAGCACATATGGCTTGTAAAGCACATTCTGAGGATTTGAGCGCAACGGTTTAAAGCCCCCTATATCGTATGGGAAGGGGAATCAAAAATGGAGTTGTGGTCTAGGTGGGGATGGTTCACAGTGTTTGTATATGTGTCTATTATGGAGGAGGGGAGGCTTCCTGTTTGGCTCTGATCCCTGAGTCTGGAGGAGGTGTGGATGAAGAGTACCGTAACCATAACAACCGAAACACAGAAATATAATGGGCCCGAAGTATACTGTATAATATGAAAAAAATATTCATAAATAAGGGGTAACATTGCTTGTTGTCAGTTTCTAATCACAGTGAAAATGCTATTTTATTGCTATGATGGTTTTAACAAATAAAGACAGCCCTTTTGTGGCACTTCCCAAATGGATTATTCTCCATATTTAACATTTCTCAAGTGATTTATCACCATTTATTGGAATATTATCTTCTTTATTTTGTGTTTTTTTTCAGTGAAAATCCTGTATTTTAATGCACGGATCATATAGATGTTCATTAAAGTTGATGGTTATTATATCAAAAACTGAAAAAACTGAAGAAAAAGTGTCTTTTTTAGTAAAATATGTCATTAATTGAACTTAAACCCTGTGTTTTCATCCACTGTCATTGATCCAACTCCGTGAGTTTTACTGGTGAATCAATGTTGTAGAAGATGACGGTGTTTCCATGGTAACTACGGAGCCTCCGAACTATCATATTTGATGACCATGAAAAGATGACAAACTGTATTTTACACCAATTATTTACATGTATTGATAGGATTAATGGATAAAACAGGGATTAAAGACTTTAGATCAGTCGATGGTTTGGTTCTTTATGAGTTAACCCTTTATAGTTCACTCATAGAAACACTTGGAATTTCAAAATTTAAACCTTAGTGTGTTATTGCAGGGCATAACAAGACCATTACTTTTGTGAAATTTCTCAATTTTTTTATCATCATGTAGAAAATCAAGGTCAATGAAGTTACCATATTTGGTTCCTTGTCCATAAGTGGCAAAAAAACAACAAAATCCGAGCAGCACTTGCTAAAAAGTAAACACATGCAACGAAACGACTGTTATAAGGTCATAAACTGACAAAAATCACTTTTTTTTCATCATTATTATCTATTTACTGGGGACTACATAAAATTTTAACCCTTTATAGAGCACACATCCAATAAAACCTGATTTTTACTGAAAAAAACCCAAAATACAGAGGATAATATGACAACAAATGGTGATAAATCACTTAACCCTTTATAAGTCACTCACTGAAATACTGTGAAATTCTAAATTTCAACCTTTGCGTGTTAGTCTCCCTCCTCTTGCGATAAAATATCCGAGCAGCACTTGCTAAAAAGTAAACACATGCAACAAAACGACTGTTCTAAGGTCATAAACTGACAAAAATCACTCATATTCACTGTTTTACAGCTTCAAAATGTCTATAAAATTGTTCTGAATCACTGTATAATGTTATAAAAACCAACACGATTCTGGACCTGACTGAGACACAGGATTGGAACCATATTTAATGTTTGCGGGAATGACCAAAAATAGTCACTTGGCCAATAAATGGCCATGAAAAAAGCTCCATTCATTCACCAGATTGTAAAATAAAAGACATACAATAGAGTGAAGTATGATTGAAACAAACATGCCACTTTCCAAACCTCTGAGCCTCCAGAACACCCATATACAAACATTTGTCAAACCTTTGCCTTCAATGAAGTTACCATATTTGGTTCCTTGTCCATAAGTGGCAGAAAAAACAACAAAATCCAAGCAGCGCTTGCTAAAAAGTAAACACATGCAATGAAACGACTGTTATAAGGTCATAAACTGACAAAAATCACTGTTTTTTTCATCATTATTATCTATTTACTGGGACTACATAAAATTTTAACCCTTTATAGAGCACACATCCAATAAAACCTGATTTTTACAAAAAAAAAAAACCCAAAACACAGAGGATAATATGACAACAAATGGTGATAAATCACTTAACCTTTTATAGGGCATTCACTGAAATACTGTGAAATTCTAAATTTCAACCTTTGCGTGTTAGTCTCCCTCCTCTTGCGATAAAATATCAGAGCAGCACTTGCTAAAAAGTAAACACACGCAACAAAACGACTGTTCTAAGGTCATAAACTGACAAAAATCACTCATATTCACTATTTTACAGCTTCAAAATGTCTATAAAATCACTCTAAATCACTGTATAATGTTATAAAAACCAACATCATTCCGGACCTGACTGAGACACAGGATTGGAACCATTTTAATGTTTGCGGGAATGACAATAAATGGCCAAGAAAAAAGCTCCATTCATTCACCAGATTGTAAAATAAAAGACATACAATAGAGCGAAGTATGATTGAAACAAACGCGCCACTTTCCAAACCTCAGATCCTCCAGAACACCCATATACAAACATTTGTCAAACCTTTAACTTCGACACCAGTCTTGACATAAATATTAATGTTACATGAGATGTGTAGGAGGTAAAGGTTTGACTTACCGTCGACAGGAGCTTAAAAAAGGAATATAGCGTTGGGAACAGCGGTGGAACGGTGCATCCTGACTTTGCATTGTCACAGTGATATTTAACTACAGCCTGAGTTCATACGGCGTCTAGTTCCAGGGTCTAGGCTCAGTCATAACCTCAAGCAGACTCCTGATTCAGTCTGTTTATGTGCACAAATGTCTGGCAACAGAAAGCAGGACATGTGGTGGAAACATGTTTACAACGATGGCTGAGTTTGAGCAATGATGTCATGGCAACGCCAAAGGCCGACCGACTATGGTCACTGTCACCGGATCAGAAAATAGAGCCATACTTCAACAGTTTTATTGACTTTAAACATTAAAGGCTGATGAAGAATGACCGAAGGGAGGAAGGAAATATGGAAATGGAGGAAGGCCGAGGGTGGTTAGGAGAGGAGATTAACCCGTAAAAACCCAAAAATACACCACCGACCAGAACCGTCTACTGATCTAAACTGTTTAATACCTGTCGATCCACTCATCCTATCAATACACGAAAATAATAGGAGAAAATTGCAGTTTGTCGTCTTTTCACGGTCATCAGATATGACCATTTGGACGTTCAGAGGTTCCGTAGTTACCATGGAAACACCGTCATCTTCTACAACATTGATTCCCCAGTAAAACTCACATAACTTGATAAATGACAATGGATGGAGATACTGGGATTATGATAAATTTTACTGAAAAAGTCACATTTTCTTCAGTTTTCTCTGTTTCTGATAGAATAACCCTCAACTTTAATCCAAGCTTTTATGAAAATCTATATTAGTCAATTAAATATAGGAAAATACCTGATTTTCACTGAAAAAAACACAAAATACAGATAATAAATGGTGATAAATCACTTGAGGAAGGTTAAATATAGTGGGAAAAAAAAAAAAAATCATTTGGGAACTGCCATGGGCTCTGTAGTTACCGTGGACACACCATCATCTTCTACAACATCAGTTCAACAGTAAAACCCATGGAGTTGGATTATTAACTGAACATAAATCCAGTGTATTCTCACTGGATTTATGTTCAGTTAATGATAGATTTTACTGAAAAAGTAACTTTTTATTCAGTTTTCTCTGATTTTCTATAATAACCCTCAACTTTAATCAAAGCTTTTATGGAAATCTATATGATTAATATGTTAAATACAGGAAAATACCTGGTTTTCATTGAAAAAATACAAAATACAGAAGATAATATTATAATAAATGGTAAAAAAAAACAAAAAAAAACAAAAAACACTTAAGGAAGATTAAATATAAAGAAGGCTCCGTAGTTACTGTGGAAACACCGTTATCTTCTACAACATTGATTCACCAGTAAAACCCATGGAGTTGGATCAATGACAGTGGATGCAGTAGTTAATATCTTCACTAAAACAATCCCTTTTTCTTCAGTTTACTTCGTCTTTGATATAATAACTCTAAATTTCAATCTGAGCTTTTATGAATATGAACATAATCAGTGAAAGAAATATAAGAGAACACCTGATTTTCACTGAAAAACTGCAAAATACAGAAAAGTATTATAATAAATGGTGACAAATTACTTAAGAAAAGTTAAATATAGAGAAAAAAATATTTTAGAATCACCACTAAAGTAGTACTGGGTCTTTATGAGTTAATTACTTTCTTGGATTTTTCACTTGTGAATAAGTTTTTTCTTAATCTGCTTGTAAATATTATTTTTACTCAGTATTTATATTAAATGTGTCTGTTATATGTGTTTTAATCTTGTAACTGTGTGTTATATTTGCTGGTGCCTGTCTTGCCCATAGGACTCCCTTGTAAAAGAGGTGGGACTTTTACAGGTTAAATAAAGGTTAAATAAACAAACTATACTTGATGACATTGATTCACCAGTAAAAACCCATGGAGTTGGATTATTAACAATGGATGGAGACTCAGTTATTGATATTTTTGCTGATAAAACAACTTTTTCTTCAGTTTTCTCTGTTTTTGATATATTAACCAGAATTTTCATGAACATCTAAATTAAAAACAGGAACTTAAATATAGGAAAATACATAATTTACAGTGAAAAATGCAAAATATTGAGCAGAACGTTGCAAAAAAAAAAAAAAAAAATGGTGATGAATTACTTAAGAAAGGTTAAATCGAGTGGAAAAAGTGACTTGGGAACTGGTACAGAAGTATGACTGGGTCTGCATGGGTTAAAGGGTCCAGAGGGCAGGCCAGGCCAGGGGTGTACGGAGCGTACACAGCTGGAGCAATAGCTCCCCCTGGGGCCAAGCAGGTTTAATACAAACAGGCTGGTGACAAATTAAAGGAAAACCCTGAAAGGAGTCGTCTGCTCCAGGATAATGATGTTTTCGTTCATTGGGTCTGAGGTGGTAGTGTCTGGTTTGATGTTTTCTAGGTCTGCAGTAGGCCTTCACAGACACCAGACCTTCAACCCTCAACCCTCGACAGCGACACCAGCAGAACACTAAGAACAGCATGTGTGGGTTCCAGTATCTGGAACGACACTGTAGGAGGATTTACCTGTGATTACTGATCTGTTAAAGGTGATGGTAGGAAAAGGACAAGGAGTAAGACTGGAAGAGGAGAGGAGAGAAGAGAAGAGAAGAGAAGAGAAGAGAAGAGAAGAGAAGAGAAGAGAAGAGAAGAGAAGAGAAGAGAAGAGGAGAGGAGAGGAGAGGAGGAGAGGAGAGGAGGAGAGGAGAGGAGAGGAGAAGAGGAGAGGAGGAGAGAGGAGAAGAGGAGAGGAGAGGAGAGGAGAGGAGAGGAGAGGAGAGGAGAGGAGAGGAGGAGGAGAGGAGAGGAGGAGAGGAGAGGAGAGGAGAGGAGGAGAGGAGGAGAGGAGAAGAGGAGAGGAGGAGAGAGGAGAAGAGGAGAGGAGAAGAGGAGAGGAGAGGAGAGGAGAGGAGAGGAGAAGAGGAGAGGAGAGGAGAGGAGGAGAGGAGAGGAGAAGAGGAGAGGAGGAGAGGAGAGGAGGAGAGGAGAGAGGAGAAGAGGAGAGGAGAAGAGGAGAGGAGAGGAGAGGAGGAGAGGAGAGGAGAAGAGGAGAGGAGGAGAGGAGAGGAGGAGAGGAGAGAGGAGAGAGGAGAGGAGAGGAGAGGAGAGGAGAGGAGAAGAGGAGAGAGGAGAGGAGAGGAGAGGAGAGGAGAGGCGAGGAGGAGAGGAGAGGAGAGGAGAAGAGGAGAGGAGAGGAGAAGAGGAGAGAGGAGAGGAGAGGAGGAGAGAGGAGAGGAGAGGAGAAGAGGAGAGAGGAGAAGAGGAGAGGAGAGGAGAGGAGAAGAGGAGAGGAGAGGAGAAGAGGAGAGGAGAGGAGAGGAGAGGAGAAGAGGAGAGGAGAGGAGAGGAGAGGAGAGGAGAGGAGAGGAGGAGAGGAGAGGAGAAGAGGAGAGGAGGAGAGGAGAGGAGGAGAGGAGAGAGGAGAAGAGGAGAGGAGAGGAGAGGAGAGGAGAAGAGGAGAGGAGAGGAGAAGAGGAGAGAGGAGAGGAGAGGAGAGGAGAGGAGGAGAGGAAGAGGAGAGGAGAAGAGAGAGGAGAGGAGAGGAGAAGAGGAGGAGAGGAGAGGAGAGGAGGAGAGAGGAGAGGAGAGAGGAGAGGAGAGGAGAAGAGGAGAGAGGAGAGAAGAGGAGAGAGGAGAGGAGAGGAGAAGAGGAGAGAGGAGAGAAGAGGAGAGAGGAGAGGAGAGGAGAGGAGAAGAGGAGAGGAGAGGAGAAGAGGAGAGAGGAGAAGAGGAGAGGAGAGGAGAAGAGGAGAGAGGAGGAGAAGAGGAGAGAGGAGAAGAGGAGAGGAGAGGAGAGGAGAGGAGAGGAGAGGAGAGGAGGAGAGGAGAGGAGGAGAGGAGGAGAGGAGAGGAGAGGAGGAGAGGAGAGGAGAAGAGGAGAGGAGGAGAGGAGAGGAGGAGGAGAAGAGGAGAGGAGGAGAGAGGAGGAGAGGAGAGGAGAAGAGGAGAGGAGGAGAGGAGAGGAGAGGAGAGGAGAAGAGGAGAGGAGGAGAGGAGAGGAGAGGAGAGGAGAAGAGGAGAGGAGGAGAGGAGAGGAGAGGAGAGGAGAAGAGGAGAGGAGGAGAGAGGAGAAGAGGAGAGGAGAAGAGGAGAGGAGGAGAGGAGAGGAGAGGAGAGGAGGAGAGGAGAGGAGGAGAGGAGAGGAGAGGAGAAGAGGAGAGGAGGAGAGAGGAGGAGAGGAGAGGAGAAGAGGAGAGGAGGAGAGGAGAGGAGAGGAGAGGAGAAGAGGGAGAGGAGGAGAGAGGAGAAGAGGAGAGGAGAAGAGGAGAGGAGGAGAGGAGAGGAGAGGAGAGGAGGAGAGGAGAGGAGGAGGAGAGGAGAGGAGAGGAGAGGAGAAGAGGAGAGGAGGAGAGAGGAGAAGAGGAGAGGAGAGGAGAGGAGGAGAGGAGAGGAGAAGAGGAGAGGAGGAGAGGAGAGGAGAGGAGAGGAGAAGAGGAGAGGAGGAGAGAGGAGAAGAGGAGAGGAGAGGAGAGGAGAGGAGAGGAGAGGAGAGGAGGAGAGGAGAGGAGAAGAGGAGAGGAGGAGAGGAGAGGAGGAGAGGAGAGGAGAGGAGAAGAGGAGAGGAGGAGAGAGGAGAAGAGGAGAGGAGAGGAGAGGAGAGGAGAAGAGGAGAGGAGAGGAGAAGAGGAGAGAGGAGAAGAGGAGAGGAGAGGAGAGGAGAAGAGGAGAGGAGAAGAGGAGAGAGGAGAGGAGGAGAGAGGAGAGGAGAGGAGAGGAGAGGAGAGGAGAGGAGAGGAGAGGAGAGGAGAGGAGAGGAGAGAGGAGAGGAGAGGAGAGGGGAGGAGAAAGTAGAATGAAACAGAATAGAATAGAATAGAATAGAATAGAATAGAATAGAATAGAATAGAATAGAATGGAAAATCATAGAACTGAATAGAATAGAATAGAATGAAACAGAATGAAACAGAATAGAATAGAATCGAATAGAATCGAATAGAATCGAATAGAATAGAAAATCATAGAACTGAATAGAATAGAATAGGATAAAGTAGAATGAAATAGAATAGAATAGAAAAGCAGAGAACTGAATAGAATAGAATAAAGTAGAATGAAACAGAATAGAATAGAATAGAAAAGCATAGAACTGAATAGAATAGAATAGAATAGAATACAAAAGCATAGAACTGAATAGAATAGAATAGAATAGAATCGAACTGAATAGAATAGAATAGAATAGGATAGAACAGAACAGAATAGAATAGAATGTTATAAAATTATAAAATAGAGTAGAATAGAATAGAATAGAATACAGTAGAACATAACAGAATAAAACAGAATAGAATAGAATAAGATAGAACATGATAGAATAGAATAGAATAGAATAGAATAGAATAAAACAGAACAGAATAGAACAGAACAGAACAGTGTGTTTAATACCAGCGTGCTGCTAAAACCCTTTACTTCCCACATCATTATGCGTATGTACTATATAAAAGGCAGATTAAAAGGCTTTTAACTGCAGTGAAAACTCTAATTTAAAGTCGACAGATTTGAAATGCTGTAAATCAGGATGTAAATGAGTATTAGAATGTGGATGAAACCAAATA
Organism: Sphaeramia orbicularis; assembly: GCF_902148855.1. Lineage (NCBI taxonomy): Eukaryota > Metazoa > Chordata > Actinopteri > Kurtiformes > Apogonidae > Sphaeramia > Sphaeramia orbicularis. The sequence goes on along the minus strand of NC_043979.1, from coordinate 39,996,044 downwards.
CGCTTTGGTAGAACGTGTACCAGAGCCCTGCAGGCTGTTGAGCAAAGCAAGAAACCTGCACATTCATCTTCTCTTTCTCCACCCCCCCACCCCCCTCCACCCTTCCCCTTTCTCTTCTTCCACACTCTGTTTCACTTGAGCACTTTTATGTGTTTACCAACCTTTACTTTTACAACACACATTAAACACCCACCTTTAAGTGAGACGTAAACGCACCGCGAACACAGCGAAAGGAAAATAATTCACCCGGTGATTCATTACAGGCTCTTGATCTTTTCACACCTCATAAGAGTTACGCACACGTGAACGGTGGAAGAACGCGGTCACATGGTTCGGCTGCGGACGCACACACATGAACACACGGTATGCGGTCACGGTACGCACATTCCTGATCTGTATCCGTGGATGTGGTCGGTATACCTCTGTGATTATTTTTCCATTTGTGGCTGGTTGCACAGCTGTCCCAGGAAGAGGCAACCATTCATTTATGGGTCAACTGTTGCTTGAATCAGAAACAGAAGCTGGACCGTACTGTGGCAACCTGGACAGAAGCCACCGTTCTGCGGGGTGAAAAAAAAAAAGAAAAGATGATCCATGTTCTGATGCCAGATACTGTCACCACAGTGTTGGGACCGGCGTGTCAAACTCACAATATAATGAGTTTGAATGTCAGCAGAAACGCAGCGACGCCAGCAACACACCAGAACACGAACAGAGCTGCCGAAGTTGACCATCAAAAAAAAAAAAAACAGCCACGGGACAGATGTAGCGAAAGCCAAAAGCCTCAAACAGGGTCTGAGGAGCAGAACCACTGGGCTAACCTTATGAAATACACCCTTTAAAAATACACCATTACCATTCCAAGGCAGTTTTAGACTAAGGCTAAACTTATGCAGGACTCTGGTACTGACCCTGTGCAGGACTGGACTCTGGTACTGACCCTGTACAGGACTGGACTCTGGTACTGACCTTGTGCAGGACTCTGGTACTGACCCTGTGCAGGACTGGACTCTGGTACTGACCCTGTACAGGACTGGACTCTGGTACTGACCTTGTGCAGGACTGGACTCTGGTACTGACCCTGTACAGGACTGGACTCTGGTACTGACCCTGTACAGGACTGGACTCTGGTACTGGCCCTGGTCACAGTCTGTGCTCTCTCTCTCCTCCACTGATCTTCCCTCTGGAGCGTCATATTTTACGAACTGTCACATCCAATTGGTTTGAAAAAGTAGCGAACCTATTCTGCGATTGTCAGGAGCATAAAGTACAGATATTTACGCTAAAATATAGGGAGTAAAAGTAAAAAGTTGCCATAAAAATAAATACTCAAGTAAACTACAGATACCCAAAAAGTCTACTTAAGTACAGTAACAAATTACTTATACTTCATTACTTCCCACCTCTGGTAATAGATTACAGTTTGGAAGTTACTTGCATAACACTGGTGCTGGCATTTCTCTGTTCCTCTGCTGCAGTTTGCACAAGTGCTTTACATTCTCCAACCTGCTCCAGGCGCTAATTACTTCATATATTGCATCATTTTATGGGGCCAACGACCTCTATATTAATGGACGCTCTATTAAACATGAGGAAAATATGGTGGTTTTAGTCCAAACAACAAACAGCAGCTACAGTCTGAACAACAAGTGGTTTAATCTGTTTCCAAAGCGACTGTTGATTTTATTTTGATCGATGCTGCCATGTGCAGAAGCAAGCACTCGATAAGCTCTACTAGTGGTTAGACGTTTTAGAAAATATAATTATAATAAAAATGACTCCCTGGATCAGTGTGCACGTGTGCGTTGGCGATCTGTGGGCGGGGCTTCGTCGTTAATGCAGATACAGAGTGTGAGAAAGTAACTGGCTGCTGCTGATACGAGTCCTCTGGGACCCCGCCTCCTGAGCTGAGGTCATCCCCTCACACTCCAGCGCTCGTACATCACCCGTGACATCACCTCTGATCCTCGCCAAGCCGTTGCCACGAGCAACAGAAACAGGAAAAAGCACGCGCACGTTTCATTTTTAAAGAGATCATCAAATTTTTTTTTATTGGTGTTTTATATTGAGTAGAGCCATAACTGAGTAAAGTAATCGTCTATAAACTTAAACGGGGCCGTGGTTACATGTATCGGAGTCTCTTCACTGCAGCGCTGTCTGTGTTTGTCCTGTTTAACCCTTTAAAGGAATGATATTTGGCTTTTTTAAATGGAATTCTGCATTTTCAAACATTTTAATCTCAAAAAAGGAAAAAAAAAAAAAATCAGACCAAAACTTAACATTTTAATCTCAAAAAAGGAAAAAAAAAATCAAACCAAAAGTTTACATTTTAATCTCAAAAAACGAAAAAAATAAAAAAAATCAAACCAAAACTTAACATTTTAATCTCAAAAAGGAAAAAAAAATCAAACCAAAATTTAGCATTTTAATCTCAAAAAAGGAAAAAAAAAAAAAATCAGACCAAAACTTAACATTTTAATCTCAAAAAAGGAAAAAAAAAATCAAACCAAAAGTTTACATTTTAATCTCAAAAAAGGAAAAAGAAAAATCAAACCAAAATTTAGCATTTTAATCTCAAAAAAGGAAAAAAAAAAAAAATCACACCACAATTTAACATTTTAATCTCAAAAAAGGAAAAATAAAATCAAACCAAAACTTAACATTTTAATCTCAAAAAAGGAAAAAAAAAAAAAAATCACACCAAAATTTAACATTTTAATCTCAAAAAAGAAAAAAAAAAAAAAAAAATCAAACCAAAAGTTAACATTTTAATCTCAAAAAAGGAAAAATAAAATCAAACCAAAACTTAACATTTTAAGCTCAAAAAAGGAAAAAAAAAATCAAAACAAAATTTAACATTTTAATATCAAAAAAGAAAAAAAAAAAAAAAAAAATTAACATTTTAATCTCAAAAAAGGAAAAAAAAAAAAAAAATCAAACCAAAATTTAACATTTTAATCTCAAAAAAGGAAAAAAAAAAAATCAAACCAAAACTTAACATTTTAATCTCTAAAAAGGAAAAAAAAAATCAAAACAAAATTTAACATTTTAATCTCAAAAAAGGAAAAAAAAAAATAAAAAAATCACACCAAAACTTAACATTTTAATCTCAAAAAAGGAAAAAAAAAATCAAACCAAAACTTAACATTTTAATCTCAAAAAAGGAAAAAAAAAAAAATCAAACCAAAATTTAACATTTTAATCTCAAAAAAGGAGAAAAAAAAATCAAACCAAAACTTAACATTTTATTCTCAAAAAAGGAAAAAAAAAATCAAACCAAAACTTAACATTTTATTCTCAAAAAAGGAAAAAAAAAAAAAATCAAACATTTGTGGTCTACATAAACTGTAAATGCTGTGTTTGGGTCTGAATTCTTCATTAATTCAACTCCACAGGTCCATGTACAACACTATTTTTGACTAATAATGAGGTCTTTTTCAGCGCTGGCTCTTTAAATGCAAATCAGCCACTTCAAGCCCCGCCCCCTCCAGGTTGTTGACCGAGCCACTTCAAGCCCCGCCCCCTCCAGGTTGTTGACCGAGCAGTAAACATGGAAGCAATTATGCGCACGAAAGATAGACGTAGAATATTGACGTTAGATGATAATAGCGTAAGGAAGTTCTCATTGTATGATATTAGCGTTAAGTGCGTGGGTCAGGTGGGTGTTAATAGCGTCTAGATTATTGTTTAAGTTAGTTCAACAGACGCCAATAATGATAGCCTACCGTTTAACTGACTAAATCTACATTAACAATTCCTGTAAGCAACTACATGTGCACGAAGGATAGAATATTGAAATGAGATGATAATAACGTAAATTATGGTGTTTCTATAGTAGGGGCTTTATTTAACCCTCCGGTATCCCATCCAGCAAGGCCCTTACTAAACACCAAGTGTGCCTTTTTGGCACACTTGTGGAATAATGACAAAAAAATTTTTCATACAGTTTGTTTTTAATTCTTTTACACTGTTTTTTCTTTTTCATCAGCTTGAGCCGTAAATAAAAATACCAAATACTCAATAACTGTCACATTTTTTAACCCTTTAAATGCTGTGTTTTTAATGTAAACAAACCATTTTTTTTTTTAAATGCAAAAAAAACACAAAAAATTATTTCTTTTCAATATACTACATAAAAAGTGGATCGCATATTATTTGATTTTTTCATCCTGGCATATGTCAGTGATAAACTCCAACATTGGTGAATTTGCATGATTATTTTTGGCGCTAGGTCAAATGTTCAAAAATACTAGCATCTGTCACCAAGTGTGCGTAAAATGCACACCTATAAATCAAACTATTAAATATTATAGATTGATTTATTTTTCTGCTCTAATTTGATTTTATTTTTGTAAATCAAGGTCAGCCCTAATCATACATATCAAATAATCATTCATTTTACATTTTTTTTAACCCATCATGATGTCACTACCTTTTTTTGATGCAAAAAACATAAAATATGTTTGTTTGTTTTTTCAAAATACCACATAAAAATTGGATTACATATTATTTGATTTTTGCAGCCTGGCATATGTCAATGATTAACTCCAACATTAACAACGTTAATAAATTCATTTAGACCCTCAGCTCTCAAATGAAGCCCAGATATCAGTAAAAGCAGGATTTATGCCTTAATGGCTTTCAGTTCAAAAACAGTGGTTATAATAGAAGAAATAGTGCGTTTTAGGCACACTTGGCCGACAGATGCTAGTCTTGTAATTTTCTTTTGTTTACAATGTGCACATTTTAGTTGGTGGCCAGAATTTTAAAGCTCATGCAAAAATGAACAACTTTTGAATTCTAACCTTATTTAAATAGTGGAAAAATAATATTAAGTTTTTTAACACGAAGTATAAAGTGTGCCTAAAAAGCGCACCCGGATACCGGAGGGTTAATAGAAGTTATAAGCCTGTATAAATACGTTACCTGTAATGCAGGGGTGTCAAACTCATTTTAGTTCAGGGGCCACATTAAGCCAAATTTGATCTGAAGTGGGCCGAACCAGTGAAAAAAATAACATAATAACATATAAATAATGTCAAGTCCAAACTTTCCTTGATGTTTTAGAGCAAAAAAAAAGGAAAATTATGCAATGAAAATGTTTGCATTTCCCAACTATCCTTTAAAACAATGTGAATAACATGAACAAACGGAAATTTCTTAAGAAAACTAAGTGCAATTTTAACAATATTATGTCTCAGTTTATCATTTACACATGTACATTACAACTTAAAGATCACAGTGGATTTACAAATATACAAAACATCTAATAACAGGCAGAATATTGTTAAAATTACACTTCAGACATTTCAAAATGTTCAAATTTATTGAGGTTTTTGGTGTTTTTGTGAAAAGTTATTTTTAGTGTAAATACAGTAAAATGACATGAAAATGTTTACATTAACAAAGGGAAAAATTGGGAGTTGTGAGTATTTATAGGTTATTATGATTGTATTTGACTGATCCGACCCACTGGAGATTAAATTGGTCTTCTTGTGGAACCTGAACTAAAATGATTAATATCTTCAGTGTAATTTTTGTATTTCACAAATTCATCCCAGGGGCCAGACTGGACCCTTTGGTGGGCCGGATTTGGCCCCCGGGCCGCATGTTTGACACCTGTGCTGTAGTGGGAGTTTTATTTGATAGATGTTATAAGCCTTTCGAAATGAGCTTCCTCTACCCATATTCAGATGAATAAATGAATAAATACTGGTGTTTTTCTACTGCCGAAGCATTATTTCATTTTCAAATAGGCGCGGCGAAATGTAAGGTAGCATGTTTTGACGGGGCAGCGTCAATCGATAGACGTCGCTGTCGATATAAGCTTCGACGGAGCAGCTCAACTCGACAGAACACCGGGCTTCCCTTGCAGTCTGTGAGAAACGGCCTCTGAATAAAACCTATACAGTGCAACATCTCAGGTTTCAGAAACTGTTGGAATTTTTTCCATTTGCACAAACAGTGACAGTTCCAGCCATCCAAACTGCACATGCACAGGGTGTATCAGCGATGACACGTCAGGTTTTAAAGAGTTAAACACAAACAGACTGCAAATGAGATGTGCAATTAACCGAATACATATATATTAAGTAAAAAAATGGAAACGTGGGCTGACAGCAGAGCGTCAGATTATCCGTGGCGGTGCTAATCACTGTGTTTGATGTGAGCCTGCATGAGTACCTCAGCGCTAAGACGTGCCTGTACTGAATGTGTACGGCAGCGTTTCCTGTCACCCCGCTGTGCCAGTCAATGCTTGTTCTCCTGGGAAGTGGGGTGACAGTGCCAGCAGTAATCAGAGCTCTTTGTATCCACACAAACACAGTCGGGCTACAATCAGAGAATGTTCTTTTTCGCCGATTATAGCTGTAATGCTCTCATTTCAATATTGTAGCCCATGACGTGGTCTAAATTCATATTGTGTCGGCTGTTCATACCTGGCCTCTGATGGGTTCCAAAACACATTTAAGGAGCTTTTCAAACAGGCTTTTATAATATCAATGAGAATTACGCTGTAGTTATAGTTATCACAGAAAAGGTGGGGAGCTGAGCATATGTGTCGCCCCTTGAACACCGTGTAATATTCAGTTTAGTTGAATGTACTGTTTTTGGTTCGGTTTGTATGTTTGTTTACATTCTAGCAGCAAAAGTATCGGTTGAATTCATACCAAATTGAGTTTATAGATTGCCAGTGATCCAGAATAGATCTCATTACATTTTGGGAATAGTAGGTCAAAGTTAAAATTTTTTAGGAATTTTTATTTTTTTATTTTTTTTATTTACTTATAATGGGTGAAATTTCAAATGTGTGTAGCAGCAAAACTATTGGTTGAATTCATACCAAATTGGGTTTATAGATTGCCAGTGATCCAGAATAGATCTCATTACATTTTGGGAATAGTAGGTCAAAGTTAAAATTTTTTAGGAATTTTTAAAGTCCTTTTTTTTTTTCTCAATTACATATAATGGGTGAAATTTCAAATGTCTGTAGCACCAAAACTATTGGTTGAATTCATACCAAATTGGGTTTATAGATTGCCAGTGACCCAGAATAGATCTCATTAAATTTTGGGAACAGTAGGTCAAAGTTCAAATTTTTTAGGAATTTTTATTTTTTTATTTTTTTTATTTACTTATAATGGGTGAAATTTCAAATGTGTGTAGCAGCAAAACTATTGGTTGAATTCATACCAAATTGGGTTTATAGATTGCCAGTGATCCAGAATAGATCTCATTACATTTTGGGAATAGTAGGTCAAAGTTAAAATTTTTTAGGAATTTTTAAAGTCCTTTTTTTTTTTCTCAATTACATATAATGGGTGAAATTTCAAATGTCTGTAGCACCAAAACTATTGGTTGAATTCATACCAAATTGGGTTTATAGATTGCCAGTGACCCAGAATAGATCTCATTAAATTTTGGGAACAGTAGGTCAAAGTTCAAATTTTTTAGGAATTTTTATTTTTTTATTTTTTTTATTTACTTATAATGGGTGAAATTTCAAATGTGTGTAGCAGCAAAACTATTGGTTGAATTCATACCAAATTGGGTTTATAGATTGCCAGTGATCCAGAATAGATCTCATTACATTTGGGAATAGTAGGTCAAAGTTAAAATTTTTTAGGAATTTTTAAAGTCCTTTTTTTTTTCTCAATTACATATAATGGGTGAAATTTCAAATGTCTGTAGCACCAAAACTATTGGTTGAATTCATACCAAATTGGGTTTATAGATTGCCAGTGACCCAGAATAGATCTCATTAAATTTTGGGAACAGTAGGTCAAAGTTCAAATTTTTTAGGAATTTTTATTTTTTTATTTTTTTAATTTACTTATAATGGGTGAAATTTCAAATGTGTGTAGCAGCAAAACTATTGGTTGAATTCATATCAAATTGGGTTTATATATTCCCAGTGGCCTAGAATAGATATGATTACATTTTGGGAAAAAGCATGTCAAAGTTCAAATTTTTCAGAAATTTTTTTAATCTTTTTTTTTTTTGCTTATTTACTTATAATGGGTGAAAATTCAAATGTCTGTAACAGCAAAACCATTGGTTGAATTCATACCAAATTGGGTTTATAGATTGCCAGTGACCCAGAACATATCTCACTACATTTTAGGAAAAGTAGGTCAAAGTTGAATTTTTTTTTTTTAGGAATTTTTTAAATCTTTTTTTTCTCTCATTTACTTATATTGGGTGAAAATTCAAATGTCTGTAGCAGCAAAACTATTGGTTGAATTAATTCCAAATTGGGTTTGTAGATTGCCAGCGATGCAGAATAGATCTGATTATATTTTGGGAAAAGTAGGTCAAAGTTCAGATTTTTTTTAATCTTTTTTTTTTTCTTTGTCTCCCATTTACTTAGAATGGACAAAATTTTTCTGAAGAGAAGTATGTAGAATTGTAATCATTTTCTGCCTGTTTTTTTTAATGTTTTGTGCATTTTTACATCCACTGTGATCTCGAAGTTGTGATTCACATGTACAAATGATAAACTAAGGCGTAAAATTGTTAACATTGCACTTATTTTACTTAAAAATGTTCAGGTTGTTCATGTTAAGTTTGAGTGCAATTCCTAGATGTAAACATTTTCATTGTGGAATTTTACTTTTTTTCACTCAAAAGTTATTATCCTAATATTTATATTATTTTACTGGTCCGGCTCACTTTATATCATATTAGGCTGAATGTGGCCCCTGAACTAAAATGAGTTTGACACCCATGGGTTAAATAGAGGAAAACACCTACTTTATTCAGATAAAATGCAAACTACAGAGGATAATATCATAATAAATGCTGATAAATTGCTTATGAAAGCTTAGATATAGAGAACATTTCATTTACGAAGTGCCACAAAAGTAGCGCCGGGCCTTTGTGGGTTAGAATCAGACAAATCCACTCCATCCCACTGTGGCGTTTCCTCTTCAGTCCTCGTCTTGTTCTTGCGTACAGTCTATGTCATTGTTGGAATCACCGTGTTGACATCAGTGCTGAGTGAATGTTATTCCTCTGAACATAACAAACTCTAGCTTTGTAATCCGTTTGACCGCATCTCAGTCGTCTTTGCTGTTATTTGTTTTCTAGCACACATACAGTACTGTGTTCCTGCAGCTAAATAACACCACCTCATTGGCTGTGGTAATGTAAGCAACGCTGACGTCACGCACCAACCACAGCGTGGGGATGACGTCTGACAAAATGATTCCATAACCTATAAAGACTTTTGTGGAAGTTTCCCAAATTCATTTTTCACTTTATTTAACCTTTCTCAAATGATTTATCACCATTTATTGTAATATTATCTTCTGCATTTTGTGTTTTTTCAGTGAAACTCAGATATTTTCCTATATTTAATTTCCTGTTCATGTAGATTGTCATAAAAGCTCAGATTAAAGTTGAGGGTTATTAAATCAAAAACAGACAAAACTGAAGAAAAAGTGGCTTTTTCAGCAAAGATATCAATAATTAAATGTAAAAACTAGGATTTTTTCCCTATATTTAACCTTCCTTTAGTGATTTATCATCATTTATTGTAATATTATCTTCTGTGTTTTGTGTTTTTTCAGTGAAACTCAGATATTTTCCTATATTTATTTTCCTGATCATGTAGATTGTCATAAAAGCTCAGATTAAAGTTGAGGGTTATTAAATCAAAAACAGACAAAACTGAAGAAAAAGTGGCTTTTTCAGCAAAGATATCAATAATTAAATGTAAAAACTAGGTTTTTTTCACTTTATTTAACCTTTCTCAAATGATTTATCATCATTTATTATAATATTATCCTCTGTATTTTTGCATATTTTCAGCGCAAATCATGTATTTTCCTGTATTTAATTTCCCGTTCATGTAGATGTTTATAAAAGCTCAGATTAAAGTTGAGGGTTATTATATAAAAAACAGAGAAAACTGAAGAAAAAGTGGCTTTTTCTGCAAAGATATCAATAACTGAATGTAAAAAATAGGATTTTTTCCCTTTATTTAACCTTCCTTTAGTGATTTATCATCATTTATTGTAATATTATCTTCAGTATTTTGTGTTTTTTCAGTGTAAATTGGTATTTTCCTATATTTAATTCACTGATCATGTAGATTGTCATAAAAGCTCGGAATAAAGTTGAGGGTTATTAAATCAAAAACAGAGAAAACTGAAGAAAAAGTGGCTTTTTCAGCAAAGATATCAATAATTAAATGTAAAAACTAGGATTTTTTCCCTATATTTAACCTTCCTTTAGTGATTTATCATCATTTATTGTAATATATCTTCTGCATTTTGTGTTTTTTTCTGTGTAAATTGGTATTTTCCTATATTTAATTCACTGATCATGTGGATTGTTATTAAAGCTCAGATTAAAGTTGAGGGTTATTAAATCAAAAACAGAGAAAAACTGAAGAAAAAGTGGCTTTTTCAGCAAGATATCAATAATTAAATGTAAAAACTAGGTTTTTTTCACTTTATTTAACCTTTCTCAAATGATTTATCATCATTTATTATAATATTATCCTCTGTATTTTTGGATATTTTCAGTGTAAATCATGTATTTTCCTGTATTTAATTTCCCGTTCATGTAGATGTTTATAAAAGCTCAGATTAAAGTTGAGGGTTATTATATAAAAAAACAGAGAAAACTGAAGAAAAAGTGGCTTTTTTCGGCAAAGATATCAATAATTAAACGTAAAAACTAGGATTTTTTCCCCTATATTTAACCTTCCTTTAGTGATTTATCATCATTTATTGTAATATTATCTTCTGTGTTTTGTGTTTTTTCAGTGTAAATTGGTATTTTCCTATATTTAATTCCCTGATCATGTAGATTGTCATAAAAGCTCAGATTAAAGTTGAGGGTTATTAAATCAAAAACAGACAAAACTGAAGAAAAAGTGGCTTTTTCAGCAAAGATATCAATAATTAAATGTAAAAACTAGGATTTTTTCCCTATATTTAACCTTCCTTTAGTGATTTATCATCATTTATTGTAATATTATCTTCTGTGTTTTGTGTTTTTTCAGTGAAACTCAGATATTTTCCTATATTTAATTTCCTGTTCATGTAGATTGTCATAAAAGCTCAGATTAAAGTTGAGGGTTATTAAATCAAAAACAGACAAAACTGAAGAAAAAGTGGCTTTTTCAGCAAAGATATCAATAATTAAATGTAAAAACTAGGTTTTTTTTCACTTTATTTAACCTTTCTCAAATGATTTATCATCTTTTATTATAATATTATCCTCTGTATTTTTGCATATTTCAGCGCAAATCATGTATTTTCCTGTATTTAATTTCCCGTTCATGTAGATTGTCATAAAAGCTCAGATTAAAGTTGAGGGTTATTATATAAAAAACAGAGAAAACTGAAGAAAAAGTGGCTTTTTCTGCAAAGATATCAATAACTGAATGTAAAAAATAGGATTTTTTCCCTTTATTTAACCTTCCTTTAGTGATTTATCATCATTTATTGTAATATTATCTTCAGTATTTTGTGTTTTTTCAGTGTAAATTGGTATTTTCCTATATTTATTTTCCTGATCATGTAGATTGTCATAAAAGCTCGGATTAAAGTTGAGGGTTATTAAATCAAAAACAGAGAAAACTGAAGAAAAAGTGGCTTTTTCAGCAAAGATATCAATAATTAAATGTAAAAACTAGGATTTTTTCCCTATATTTAACCTTCCTTTAGTGATTTATCATCATTTATTGTAATATTATCTTCTGCATTTTGTGTTTTTTCTGTGTAAATTGGTATTTTCCTATATTTAATTCACTGATCATGTAGATTGTCATAAAAGCTCGGATTAAAGTTGAGGGTTATTAAATCAAAAACAGACAAAACTGAAGAAAAAGTGGCTTTTTCAGCAAAGATATCAATAATTAAATGTAAAAACTAGGTTTTTTTCACTTTATTTAACCTTTCTCAAATGATTTATCATCATTTATTATAATATTATCCTCTGTATTTTTGCATATTTTCAGCGCAAATCACGTATTTTCCTGTATTTAATTTCCCGTTCATGTAGATGTTTATAAAAAGCTCATTAAAGTTGAGGGTTATTATATAAAAAACAGAGAAAACTGAAGAAAAAGTGGCTTTTTCTGCAAAGATATCAATAACTGAATGTAAAAAATAGGATTTTTTCCCTTTATTTAACCTTCCTTTAGTGATTTATCATCATTTATTGTAATATTATCTTCTGCATTTTGTGTTTTTTCAGTGTAAATTGGTATTTTCCAATATTTAATTCACTGATCATGTAGATTGTCATAAAAGCTCAGATTAAAGTTGAGGGTTATTAAATCAAAAACAGACAAAACTGAAGAAAAAGTGGCTTTTTCAGCAAAGATATCAATAATTAAATGTAAAAACTAGGATTTTTTTCCCTATATTTAACCTTCCTTTAGTGATTTATCATCATTTATTGTAATATTATCTTCTGCATTTTGTGTTTTTTCTGTGTAAATTGGTATTTTCCTATATTTAATTCACTGATCATGTGGATTGTTATTAAAGCTCAGATTAAAGTTGAGGGTTATTAAATCAAAAACAGAGAAAACTGAAGAAAAAGTGGCTTTTTCAGCAAAGATATCAATAATTAAATGTAAAAACTAGGTTTTTTTCACTTTATTTAACCTTTCTCAAATGATTTATCATCATTTATTATAATATTATCCTCTGTATTTTTGGATATTTTCAGTGTAAATCATGTATTTTCCTGTATTTAATTTCCCGTTCATGTAGATGTTTATAAAAGCTCAGATTAAAGTTGAGGGTTATTATATAAAAAAACAGAGAAAACTGAAGAAAAAGTGGCTTTTTCGGCAAAGATATCAATAATTAAACGTAAAAACTAGGATTTTTTCCCCTATATTTAACCTTCCTTTAGTGATTTATCATCATTTATTGTAATATTATCTTCTGTGTTTTGTGTTTTTTCAGTGTAAATTGGTATTTTCCTATATTTAATTCCCTGATCATGTAGATTGTCATAAAAGCTCAGATTAAAGTTGAGGGTTATTAAATCAAAAACAGACAAAACTGAAGAAAAAGTGGCTTTTTTCAGCAAAGATATCAATAATTAAATGTAAAAACTAGGATTTTTTCCCTATATTTAACCTTCCTTTAGTGATTTATCATCATTTATTGTAATATTATCTTCTGTGTTTTGTGTTTTTTCAGTGAAACTCAGATATTTTCCTATATTTAATTTCCTGTTCATGTAGATTGTCATAAAAGCTCAGATTAAAGTTGAGGGTTATTAAATCAAAAACAGACAAAACTGAAGAAAAAGTGGCTTTTTCAGCAAAGATATCAATAATTAAATGTAAAAACTAGGTTTTTTTCACTTTATTTAACCTTTCTCAAATGATTTATCATCTTTTATTATAATATTATCCTCTGTATTTTTGCATATTTTCAGCGCAAATCATGTATTTTCCTGTATTTAATTTCCCGTTCATGTAGATTGTCATAAAAGCTCAGATTAAAGTTGAGGGTTATTATATAAAAAACAGAGAAAACTGAAGAAAAAGTGGCTTTTTCTGCAAAGATATCAATAACTGAATGTAAAAATAGGATTTTTTCCCTTTATTTAACCTTCCTTTAGTGATTTATCATCATTTATTGTAATATTATCTTCAGTATTTTGTGTTTTTTTCAGTGTAAATTGGTATTTTCCTATATTTATTTTCCTGATCATGTAGATTGTCATAAAAGCTCGGATTAAAGTTGAGGGTTATTAAATCAAAAACAGAGAAAACTGAAGAAAAAGTGGCTTTTTCAGCAAAGATATCAATAATTAAATGTAAAAACTAGGATTTTTTCCCTATATTTAACCTTCCTTTAGTGATTTATCATCATTTATTGTAATATTATCTTCTGCATTTTGTGTTTTTTCTGTGTAAATTGGTATTTTCCTATATTTAATTCACTGATCATGTAGATTGTCATAAAAGCTCGGATTAAAGTTGAGGGTTATTAAATCAAAAACAGACAAAACTGAAGAAAAAGTGGCTTTTTCAGCAAAGATATCAATAATTAAATGTAAAAACTAGGTTTTTTTTCACTTTATTTAACCTTTCTCAAATGATTTATCATCATTTATTATAATATTATCCTCTGTATTTTTGCATATTTTCAGCGCAAATCACGTATTTTCCTGTATTTAATTTCCCGTTCATGTAGATGTTTATAAAAAGCTCATTAAAGTTGAGGGTTATTATATAAAAAACAGAGAAAACTGAAGAAAAAGTGGCTTTTTCTGCAAAGATATCAATAACTGAATGTAAAAATAGGATTTTTTCCCTTTATTTAACCTTCCTTTAGTGATTTATCATCATTTATTGTAATATTATCTTCTGCATTTTGTGTTTTTTCAGTGTAAATTGGTATTTTCCAATATTTAATTCACTGATCATGTAGATTGTCATAAAGCTCAGATTAAAGTTGAGGGTTATTAAATCAAAAACAGACAAAACTGAAGAAAAAGTGGCTTTTTCAGCAAAGATATCAATAATTAAATGTAAAAACTAGGTTTTTTTCACTTTATTTAACCTTTCTCAAATGATTTATCATCATTTATTATAATATTATCCTCTGTATTTTTGGATATTTTCAGTGTAAATCATGTATTTTCCTGTATTTAATTTCCCGTTCATGTAGATGTTTATAAAAAGCTCATTAAAGTTGAGGGTTATTATATAAAAAAACAGAGAAAACTGAAGAAAAAGTGGCTTTTTCGGCAAAGATATCAATAATTAAACGTAAAAACTAGGATTTTTTCCCCTATATTTAACCTTCCTTTAGTGATTTATCATCATTTATTGTAATATTATCTTCTGTATTTTGTTTTTTCAGTGTAAATTGTTATTTTCCTTTATTTAATTCACTGATCATGTAGATTGTCATAAAAGCTCAGATTAAAGTTGAGGGTTATTAAATCAAAAACAGAGAAAACTGAAGAAAAAGTGGCTTTTTCAGCAAAGATATCAATAATTAAATGTAAAAACTAGGTTTTTTTCACTTTATTTAACCTTTCTCAAATGATTTATCATCATTTATTATAATATTATCCTCTGTATTTTTGGATATTTTCAGTGTAAATCATGTATTTTCCTGTATTTAATTTCCCGTTCATGTAGATGTTTATAAAAAGCTCATTAAAGTTGAGGGTTATTATATAAAAAAACAGAGAAAACTGAAGAAAAAGTGGCTTTTTCGGCAAAGATATCAATAATTAAACGTAAAAACTAGGATTTTTCCCCCTATATTTAACCTTCCTTCAGTGATTTATCATCATTTATTGTAATATTATCTTCTGCATTTTGTGTTTTTTCAGTGAAACTCAGATATTTTCCTATATTTAATTCACTGATCATGTAGATTGTCATAAAAGCTCAGATTAAAGTTGAGGGTTATTAAATCAAAAACAGAGAAAACTGAAGAAAAAGTGGCTTTTTCAGCAAAGATATCAATAATTAAACGTAAAAACTAGGATTTTTCCCCCTATATTTAACCTTCCTTTAGTGATTTATCATCATTTATTGTAATATTATCTTCTGCATTTTGTGTTTTTTCAGTGAAACTCAGATATTTTCCTATATTTAATTCACTGATCATGTAGATTGTCATAAAAGCTCAGATTAAAGTTGAGGGTTATTATATAAAAAACAGAGAAAACTGAAGAAAATGTGACTTTTTCTGCAAAGATATCAACAATTGAATGTAAAAACTAGTATTTTTTCACTTTATTTAACCTTCCTTAAGTGATTTATCATCATTTATTGTAATATTATCTTCTGTATTTTGTGTTTTTTCAGTGTAAATTGGTATTTTCCTATATTTAATTCCCTGATCATGTAGATTGTCATAAAAGCTCAGATTAAAGTTGAGGGTTATTATACAAAAAAAAATTTAAGAAAAAGTGACTTTTTTAGTCAAATCTATCATATTATTTATTATTTTACGTAATTAGACGACTTCTTACTTAACCCTTAAAGAGCCAGCGCTACTTTTGTCACTTTTCTTAATTTTATTTATATTATTTTACATTTATTAGTTTATTCCTACGATGGCTTTAACCCTTAAAGAGCCAGTGCTACTTTTTGTCACTTTTCTTCATTTTTGTTTGTTTTATTTATTATCTTATGTAATTTACATGACTTCTTACTTAACCCTTAAAGAGCCAGCCCTACTTTTTGTCACTTTTCTACATTTTCATTCATTTTATTTATTATTTTACATATATTAGTTTATTCCTACGATGGTTTTAACCCTTAAAGACCCATCGCTACTTTTTGTGGCAGTTTCCAAATAATTGTTTTCTCTCTATCTTCTATTTAATTTAATTTATTTATTATGAAATTTAATTTTTTCCTCTATTTTAGCCTCCCTGTAGTGATTGATCACCATTTATTATAATATTTTTCTCTGTATTTCATGTTTTTTTTTTAGTTAAAAACATGTCTTTTCCCATATTTAATTCACTTGTCACCATTTATTGTAATATTATCTTCTTTATTTTGTGTTTTTTCAGTGAAAATCAAGTATTTCCACATATTTATTTCACTGATTATATATTTTAATCATCATGCTGAGATTACATTCGAGGGTTATCATACCAACAACAGAAAAAACTGAAGGAAAAAGTGACTTTTTTTCAGTAAAATCTACCATTAATTGAACATAAACTAAGTGTGTCCATCCACTGTCACTGATCCAACTCCACGGGTTTTACTGGTGAATCAATGTTTACATTTTATTGATTATTTTCTCAATATTATCTATTATTTTGTACATTTTCTTATTCACTTTTTTTCCTTTTATTTATTTTTTAGTAGACCCAGGGCTACTTCTGTGGCAGTTCCCAAATAACTGTTTTCTCTCTATCTTTTAATTTATCATAATTTATCCTCTCAATTTTACATTTTTTAATAAAAATCAGCTATTTTCCTACATTTATGTCACTGATCGTATATTTTAATCATCAAACTGAAATTGCATTTGTAGATTATCATACCAAAAACAAAACAAATTGTAGAAAAAGTTACTTTTTCAGTAAAATCTATCATTAACTGAACGTAAACCCAGTGTGTCCATCCACTGTCACTGATCCAACTCCATGGGTTTTACTGGTGAATCAATGTTTACATTTTATTGATTATTTTCTCAATATTATCTATTATTTTGTACATTTTCTTATTCACTTTTTTTCCTTTTATTTATTTTTTAGTACACCCAGGGCTACTTCTGTGTCAGTTCCCAAATAATTGTTTTCTCTCTATCTTTTTATTTATCATAATTTATCCTCTCCATTTTACATTTTTCAGTAAAAATCAGCTTTTTTTTCTACATTTATGTCACTGATCATATATTTTAGTCATCAAACTGAAATTGCATTTGTAGATCATCATACCAAAAACAAAGCAAATTGTAGAAAAAGTGACTTTTTCAGTAAAATCTCTCATTAATTGAACATAAACCAAGTGTGTCCATCCACTGTCACTGATCCAACTCCATGGGTTTTACCGGTGAATCAGTGTTTACATTTTATTGATTATTTTCTCAATGTCATTTTCTTATTCACTTTTGTTCATTTTATTTATTTTTTAGTAGACCCGGAGCTACTTCTGTGGCAGTTCCCAAATAATTGTTTTCTCGCTATCTTTTAATTTCTCATAATTTATCCTCTCCATTTGACATTTTTCAGTAAAAATCAGGTATTTTCCTATATTCATGTCACTGATCAAACATTTTAATCCTCATATTGAAATTGCATTTGTAGATTATCATACCAAAAACAAAGCAAATTGTAGAAAAAGTGACTTTTTCAGGAAAATCTATCATTAACTGAACATAAACCCAGTGTGTCCATCCACTGTCATTGATCCAACTCTATGGGTTTTACCGGTGAATCAATGTTGTAGAAGATGACGGTGTTTCCATGGTAACTACAGAGCCTCTGAACGTCCAAATGAATCATATTTGATGACCATGAAAAGATGAAAAACTGCATTTTATTTCAATTATTTGCATGTATTGAAAGAATTAGTGGATCAACAGGTATTAAACAGTAGATGGTCTTGGTTGCCAGTTGCTGTTTGGATGTTTATGGGTTAAACAAACCTGTTGTATCAGCAGATTTTATTTTATGATATTAGATATGTTGGAAAAACCCACTTATGTCGAAGTAATAAATAACGATGATGTCAAGTCCCAACGACGGAGCGTTGGGACTGTAAAACCATTTCGGCGGTGATCTCAGTCACACTAACGCCACCTGCATCTTAACATCATCGCCGCTCGGCTATAAATCGCGCAGTGTCGCAGTCGTAGCTCGTAACCTGCCAGAAATAAAGTGAAAAGTAGCGGCGCAGATAGAAGGAGAGCAGCTGCAGTGACAGAGGGAGACGACTGAGGTACATACATGCACATATGGCACAGGCTGCACCGTCAAACAACCACTATGAGGACGAAACCAAAGCTGGGGTTTTTACACCGTCCCAGTCACTGCCACCCTCAGACTGTGTGAAGAACATGTGTACGGTAGAAGAACCATACAAGCAGATGTGAAGCGCAGTTTCAGCCACTTTAACCCATAAATGATGCCCTGACATAACACATGAGCACAGTCCGTTGAACACTTGAATCTCCTTTAACCCATAAAGACTCAAATATCCTGTTTAATACCTGCTGATCCATCAATCCTATCAATACATGTAAATAATTGGTGTAAAATACAGGTTTTTATCTTTTCATGATCATCAGATATGACCCATTTGGATGTTCAGAGGCTCCGTAGTTACCGTGGAAACACTGTCATCTTCTACAACATTGATTCACCAGTAAACCCATGGAGTTGGATCGATGACAGTGCATGGAGTTCAGTTAATGATAAATTTGACTGGAAAAGTCACTTTTTCTTCAGTTTTCTATGTAATAAACCTCAACTTGAATCTGAGCTTTTATGAACATCTACATGATCAATGAATTAAATACAAGAAAATACCACATTTTTGCTGAAAATCACCAAATAAAGAAGATAATATTACAATAAATGGTGATAAATCATTTAAGAAATGTTAAATATGGAGAAAAATCCAGTTGGGAACTGCCACAAAAGTAGCGTTGGGGCTTTATGGGTTAAAATCATCATAGGAATAAATAAATATGCATAAAATAATAAATAAAATGAACAAAAATTAAGAAAAGTGAATACGAAAATGTACAAAATAACAAATAATACTGAGAAAATAATCTACAAAATGTAAACATTGTTCACCAGTAAAACCCATGGAGTTGGATCAATGACAGTGGATGGAGTTCAGTTAATGATAAATTTGACTGAAAAAGTCACTTTTTCTTCAGTTTTCTCTGTTTTCCATGTAATAAACCTCAACTTTAATCTGAGCTTTTTATGAACATCTACATGATCAGTGCATTAAATATAAGAAAATACTACATTTTTGCTGAAAATCACCAAATAAAGACGATAATATTACAATAAATGGTGATAAATCATTTAAGAAATGTTAAATATGGAGAAAAATCCAGTTGGGAACTGCCACAATAGTAGTACTGGGACTTTATGGGTTAAAATCATCATAGGAATAAACAAATATGTGTAAAATAATAAATAAAATGAACAAACGTGAATAAGAAAATGTACAAAATAACAAATAATACTGAGAAAATAATCTATAAAATGTAAACATTGATTCACCAGTAAAACCCATGGAGTTGGATCAATGACAGTGGATTGAGTTCAGTTAATGATAAATTTGACTGAAAAAGTCAGTTTTTCTTCAGTTTTCTCTGTTTTCTATGTAATAAACCTCAACTTTAATCTGAGCTTTTATGAACATCGACATGATCAGTGCATTAAATATAAGAAAATACCACGTTTTTGCTGAAAATCGCCAAATAAAGATGATAACATTACAACAAAATGGTGATAAATCATTTAAAAAATGTTAAATAGGGAGAAAAATCCATTTGGGAACTGCCACAAAAGTAGTACTGAGGCTTTATGGGTTAAAACCATCATAGGAATAAACAAATATCGTAAAATGATAAATAAAATTAACAAAAGTGAATAAGAAAATGTACAAAATAACAAATAATACTGAAAAAATAATCTATAAAATGTAAACATTGATTCACCAGTAAAACCCATGGAGTTGGATCAATGACAGTGGATGGACACACTTGGTTTATGTTCAGTTAATGATAGATTTTACTTAAAAAAGTCACTTTTTCCTTCAGTTTTTTCTGTTGTTGGTATGATAACCCTCGAATGTAATCTCAGCATGATGATTAAAATATATAATCAGTGAAATAAATATGTGGAAATACTTGATTTTCACTGAAAAAATGCAAAATAAAGAAGATAATATTACAATAAATGGTGACAAGTGAATTAAATATAGGAAAAGACATGATTTTAACAAAAAAAAAACATGAAATACAGAGAAAAATATTATAATAAATGGTGATCAATCACTACAGGGAGGCTAAAATAGAGGAAAAAATTAAATTTCATAATAAATAAATTAAATTAAATAGAAGATAGAGAGAAAACAATTATTTGGAAACTGCCACAAAAAGTAGCGATGGGTCTTTAAGGGTTAAAACCATCGTAGGAATAAACTAATATATGTAAAATAATAAATAAAATGAATGAAAATGTAGAAAAGTGACAAAAAGTAGCGCCGGCTCTTTAAGGGTTAAGTAAGAAGTCATGTAAATTACATAAGATAATAAATAAAACAAACAAAAATGAAGAAAAGTGACAAAAAGTAGCACTGGCTCTTTAAGGGTTAAAGCCATCGTAGGAATAAACTAATAAATGTAAAATAATATAAATAAAATTAAGAAAAGTGACAAAAGTAGCGCCGGCTCTTTAAGGGTTAAGTAAGAAGTCATGTAAATTACATAAGATAATAAATAAAACAAACAAAAATGAAGAAAAGTGACAAAAAGTAGCACTGGCTCTTTAAGGGTTAAAGCCATCGTAGGAATAAACTAATAAATGTAAAATAATATAAATAAAATTAAGAAAAGTGACAAAAGTAGCGCTGGCTCTTTAAGGGTTAAGTAAGAAGTCGTCTAATTACGTAAAATAATAAATAATATGATAGATTTGACTAAAAAAGTCACTTTTTCTTAAATTTTTTTTGTATAATAACCCTCAACTTTAATCTGAGCTTTTATGACAATCTACATGATCAGGGAATTAAATATAGGAAAATACCAATTTACACTGAAAAAACACAAAATACAGAAGATAATATTACAATAAATGATGATAAATCACTTAAGGAAGGTTAAATAAAGGGAAAAAATCCTAGTTTTTACATTCAATTGTTGATATCTTTGCAGAAAAAGTCACATTTTCTTCATTTCTTCTTAATTACGTAAAATAATAAATAATACGAACAAAAATGAAGAAAAGTGTCAAAAAGTAGCGCTGGCTCTTTAAGGGTTAAGTAAGAAGTCGTCTAATCACGTAAAATAATAAATAATATGAACAAAACTGAAGTGTCAAAAAGTAGCGCTGAGTCTTTAAGGGTTAAAGCCATCGTAGGAATAAATACACGTAAAATAATAAATAAAATGAACACGTGACAAAAGTAGCACTGGCTCTTTAAGGGTTAAGTAAGAAGTCATCTAAATTATTGCTTAACATTAATGATGTCAACGTGCACCTGTTGCCATGGCGCCCAGCCCTGCCCCGGTGTGGATAAACAGGCGCAGGAGCGGTTGGCGCGCTCTGGCACAGCGCTCGGACAGCAGCTGGCATGGATGGTTTCAGCTGGCAGAGAAAATGAAAAAGTAAAAAGGAGTCGATCTAATCCAGGCCCAGGCGTTCTGTTCAATGCACAGCTTTTCATTATGGTCTGAGCTTCTCAGCGGGGGTCCGTATCCAGCTTTGGACGGACACGAACTGATGAGCTGAACGGTAGACGGTAAAAGAAGTGACGCAGGACAGGAGTGGATGTGACAGTTAAAGCCCTTTGGAAAAGTCTGGATAAAAGCTGACACATGCTAAGAGAAAAGACAGGAAATACAGCAACGGATGAATCCATTCAGAGTGTGTGTGTGTGTTTTATTATTTGACTGGTCCGGCCCACTTCAGATCCTACTGAACTAAATATCACCCCTTAACTCAAATCAATCTGACCCCCTTACCTTAACCCTTTCATGCATAGTGGTCACTACAGTGGACAGCTATTCTACAACGTCCTTTAACCTGATCTTCTGGAACAGTACCTGAATACCAGACAATTTCCACACGCGGAAATCGTGAGAGGGGCTCGGGGGTCGGGGGGGCATGTCGGTTCGACGTTACCAAAAACTTCATGGTCGGAGGGGAATTCTGTGTTCTGAACTCCCATTCACTTTATATGGACAATCTGTGAGTCAAAGTTTGGCAGCTGACCGACGTCACCGTTAGTAGTAGTAATAGAAGTAGTAGTAGTATTTTTAGTAGTAGTAATAGTAGTATTTTTAGTAGTAGTATGTTTAGTAGTAGTAGTAGTATTTTTAGTAGTAGTAATAGTAGTATTTTTAGTAGTAGTAATAGTAGTATTTTTAGTAGTAGTATGTTTAGTAGTAGTAGTAGTATTTTTAGTAGTAGTATTTTTAGTAGTAGTAGTAGTAGTATTTTTAGTAGTAGTATGTTTAGTAGTAGTAGTAGTATTTTTAGTGGTAGTATGTTTAGTAGTAGTAGTAGTATTTTAGTAGTAGTAATAGTAGTATTTTTAGTAGTAGTAATAGTAGTATTTTTAGTAGTAGTATGTTTAGTAGTAGTAGTAGTATTTTTAGTAGTAGTAATAGTAGTATTTTTAGTAGTAGTATTTTTAGTAGTAGTAGTAGTAGTATTTTTAGTAGTAGTATGTTTAGTAGTAGTAGTAGTATTTTTAGTAGTAGTAAGTTTAGTAGTAGTAGTGGTATTTTTAGTAGTAGTAGTTGTAGTAATTTTAGTAGTAGTAGTAGTATTTTAGTAGTAGTATGTTTAGTAGTAGTAGTGGTATTTTTAGTAGTAGTAGTTGTAGTAATTTTAGTAGTAGTAGTAGTATTTTTAGTAGTAGTAGTAGTAGTATGTTTAGTAGTAGTAGTGGTATTTTTAGTAGTAGTAGTTGTAGTAATTTTAGTAGTAGTAGTAGTATTTTTAGTAGTAGTAGTAGTAGTATTTTTAGTAGTAGTATGTTTAGTAGTAGTAGTGGTATTTTTAGTAGTAGTAGTTGTAGTAATTTTAGTAGTAGTAGTAGTATTTTTAGTAGTAGTAGTAGTAGTATTTTTAGTAGTAGTATGTTTAGTAGTAGTAGTGGTATTTTTAGTAGTAGTAGTTGTAGTAATTTTAGTAGTAGTAGTAGTATTTTTAGTAGTAGTATGTTTAGTAGTAGTAGTGGTATTTTTAGTAGTAGTAGTTGTAGTAATTTTAGTAGTAGTAGTAGTATTTTTAGTAGTAGTATGTTTAGTAGTAGTAGTGGTATTTTTAGTAGTAGTAGTTGTAGTAATTTTAGTAGTAGTAGTAGTATTTTTAGTAGTAGTATGTTTAGTAGTAGTAGTGGTATTTTTAGTAGTAGTAGTTGTAGTAATTTTAGTAGTAGTAGTAGTATTTTTAGTAGTAGTAGTAGTAGTATTTTAGTAGTAGTATGTTTAGTAGTAGTGGTATTTTTAGTAGTAGTAGCTGTAGTAATTTTAGTAGTAGTAGTAGTATTTTTACTAGTAGTAGTAGTAGTAGTAGTATTTTTAGTAGTAGTATGTTTAGTAGTAGTAGTGGTATTTTTAGTAGTAGTAGTTGTAGTAATTTTAGTAGTAGTAGTAGTATTTTTAGTAGTAGTATGTTTAGTAGTAGTAGTGGTATTTTTAGTAGTAGTAGTTGTAGTAATTTTAGTAGTAGTAGTAGTATTTTTAGCAGTAGTAGTAGTAGTAGTAGTATTTTTAGTAGTAGTATGTTTAGTAGTAGTAGTGGTATTTTTAGTAGTAGTAGTTGTAGTAATTTTAGTAGTAGTAGTAGTATTTTTAGTAGTAGTAGTAGTAGTATTTTTAGTAGTAGTATGTTTAGTAGTAGTAGTGGTATTTTTAGTAGTAGT
This sequence comes from Sphaeramia orbicularis, assembly GCF_902148855.1. Taxonomy (NCBI): domain Eukaryota; kingdom Metazoa; phylum Chordata; class Actinopteri; order Kurtiformes; family Apogonidae; genus Sphaeramia; species Sphaeramia orbicularis. The sequence continues at coordinate 39,971,953 of NC_043979.1, read as the reverse complement.
AGTTGTAGTAATTTTAGTAGTAGTAGTAGTATTTTAGTAGTAGTATGTTTAGTAGTGGTATTTTAGTAGTAGTAGTTGTAGTAATTTTAGTAGTAGTAGTAGTATTTTTAGTAGTAGTATGTTTAGTAGTAGTAGTGGTATTTTTAGTAGTAGTAGTTGTAGTAATTTTAGTAGTAGTAGTTGTATTTTTAGTAGTAGTATGTTTAGTAGTAGTAGTGGTATTTTTAGTAGTAGTAGTTGTAGTAATTTTAGTAGTAGTAGTAGTATTTTTAGTAGTAGTAGTAGTAGTATTTTTAGTAGTAGTATGTTTAGTAGTAGTAGTGGTATTTTTAGTAGTAGTAGTTGTAGTAATTTTAGTAGTAGTAGTAGTATTTTTAGTAGTAGTAGTAGTAGTATTTTTAGTAGTAGTATGTTTAGTAGTAGTAGTGGTATTTTTAGTAGTAGTAGTTGTAGTAATTTTAGTAGTAGTAGTAGTATTTTTAGTAGTAGTATGTTTAGTAGTAGTAGTGGTATTTTTAGTAGTAGTAGTTGTAGTAATTTTAGTAGTAGTAGTAGTATTTTAGTAGTAGTATGTTTAGTAGTAGTAGTGGTATTTTTAGTAGTAGTAGTTGTAGTAATTTTAGTAGTAGTAGTAGTATTTTTAGTAGTAGTATGTTTAGTAGTAGTAGTGGTATTTTAGTAGTAGTAGTTGTAGTAATTTTAGTAGTAGTAGTAGTATTTTTAGTAGTAGTAGTAGTAGTATTTTTAGTAGTAGTATGTTTAGTAGTAGTGGTATTTTTAGTAGTAGTAGCTGTAGTAATTTTAGTAGTAGTAGTAGTATTTTTACTAGTAGTAGTAGTAGTAGTAGTAGTATTTTTAGTAGTAGTATGTTTAGTAGTAGTAGTGGTATTTTTAGTAGTAGTAGTTGTAGTAATTTTAGTAGTAGTAGTAGTATTTTTAGTAGTAGTATGTTTAGTAGTAGTAGTGGTATTTTAGTAGTAGTAGTTGTAGTAATTTTAGTAGTAGTAGTAGTATTTTTAGCAGTAGTAGTAGTAGTAGTAGTATTTTTAGTAGTAGTATGTTTAGTAGTAGTAGTGGTATTTTTAGTAGTAGTAGTTGTAGTAATTTTAGTAGTAGTAGTAGTATTTTAGTAGTAGTAGTAGTAGTATTTTTAGTAGTAGTATGTTTAGTAGTAGTAGTGGTATTTTTAGTAGTAGTAGTTGTAGTAATTTTAGTAGTAGTAGTAGTATTTTAGTAGTAGTATGTTTAGTAGTGGTATTTTTAGTAGTAGTAGTTGTAGTAATTTTAGTAGTAGTAGTAGTATTTTTAGTAGTAGTATGTTTAGTAGTAGTAGTGGTATTTTTAGTAGTAGTAGTTGTAGTAATTTTAGTAGTAGTAGTTGTATTTTTAGTAGTAGTATGTTTAGTAGTAGTAGTGGTATTTTTAGTAGTAGTAGTTGTAGTAATTTTAGTAGTAGTAGTAGTAGTATTTTTAGTAGTAGTAGTAGTAGTATTTTTAGTAGTAGTATGTTTAGTAGTAGTAGTGGTATTTTTAGTAGTAGTAGTTGTAGTAATTTTAGTAGTAGTAGTAGTAGTATTTTTAGTAGTAGTAGTAGTAGTATTTTTAGTAGTAGTATGTTTAGTAGTAGTAGTAGTATTTTTAGTAGTAGTAGTAGTAGTATTTTTAGTAGTAGTATGTTTAGTAGTAGTAGTGGTATTTTTAGTAGTAGTAGTTGTAGTAATTTTAGTAGTAGTAGTAGTAGTATTTTTAGTAGTAGTAGTAGTAGTATTTTTAGTAGTAGTATGTTTAGTAGTAGTAGTGGTATTTTTAGTAGTAGTAGTTGTAGTAATTTTAGTAGTAGTAGTAGTATTTTTAGTAGTAGTAGTAGTAGTATTTTTAGAAGTAGTATGTTTAGTAGTAGTAGTGGTATTTTTAGTAGTAGTAGTTGTAGTAATTTTAGTAGTAGTAGTAGTATTTTTAGTAGTAGTAGTAGTAGTATTTTTAGAAGTAGTATGTTTAGTAGTAGTAGTGGTATTTTTAGTAGTAGTAGTTGTAGTAATTTTAGTAGTAGTAGTAGTAATATGTGTATGTTTATGTGTACTCGATGGCAATCACGCTGGCGGTATAACGGTCGGGAAATCAATGGTATAAGTGTTGTTTGTGCGTGGAACTGGGCTGGCGGATGGCGATAGGCGGAAATGGCGGTAGCTAATGGAATAATGCATTGGGGATTTTTGTGCAATGGTTTTGGTCGGCGGTGAGCGAAAATGGCGGTATAACGGCGGGCGGTTTAACGAGAGTAGACTGTATTAAAAAAAACCATTAATCATAAATTGGCAAAAGTCAAATCTTCAGAACTCGTTTATTGCAAGAAATATGAAAGAATTTTGTATCATATGATGTGAAAATGCCCATAAATGTAAGCAAAAATGTTAAAAAGCCAATATGTAGCGTAGTTCAGAAAGTTGACCTGATTGAGCAAAATTAATGTGATTTTTGGATTCAGCACACCAAAATTATCCGAAATCAGCTCAAAAAACTTAATAAATTTGTTGTTGACCAGTGTTATCATCAGTAAATTACCTGAGGTTTGCTAGTAAAATAAACATATATCCGCAAGTAAAGTTTACTTGATGATCATCCGTGTAGAATTTACTTACTAAGTGCAAATACTTTCCTAAGTTTTCCAAAGTAAATAACATTCCCAATTTTTTTCAGTGTAAGAACTGGTGTGACATACAATGTGATTCCATGAGATCAGTCTGAAATCCTAGTAAAACTGTCTGTTTGTTGATACTGGCACAAGGAACAAATGATTCAGTTTTGGTGGTGATGGGGGGAGGGGGGGGTTCCTGATCAGAACTCGTTTATTGCAAGAAATATGAAAGAATTTTGTATCATATGATGTGAAAATGCCCATAAATGTAAGCCAAAATGTTAAAAAGCCAATACGTAGCATAGTTCAGAAAGTTGACCTGATTGAGCAAAATTAATGTGATTTTTGGATTCGGCACACCAAAATTATCCGAAATCAGCTGCAAAAACTTCAACAATAAATTTGTTGTTGACCAGTGTTATTTACATTTTCATGGAGTCAAAAAAAAATGTCCAGCTGAGTGCACATTTTGTTTAACCCTTAATAGGTAACCTGGGGTCCCAGCAGACCCCACGTTTTTAATTTTTTATGTTTTCTGTGTTTTTATTTGAAGCTCGTGCGTGTTACTTCATTTACCCTCCTAGTATAGGGATCTGAAAAATAAAATGGAACCAAAAATTTAACTCGTAGAATAATATAGGCAGTACAGACATTTTGGGGTCGCCCGTGACCCCAGGTTACCTTTAATGTAAATTGATTTATTGTTTTTCCATTTCAGGTATTTCAGAATATGATCAATAACTGATATTATAAATTTCTAATAACGCTAACCTTCAGTGCTTTAATCTTTTTTGAGTAATTTTAACATCGACTAAGAGGAAAACTCTAAGTGATGAAGATATTAGGATAGAGCTTGCAGATTTAGAAGTAGAATCTGAATCAGATAATGACCATTTATGGATTGATAGTGTTTATGACGTCAGTTTTCCTTCTGTGAAGACTGTTTGTGAGCACCTATTCGTACTACCCAATTGTGTAGTTAGTTTAGTTTTTAATTACCTCCGCCAAGGAGGTTATGTTTTTGCCAGGGTTTGTTTGTTTGTTTGTTTGTTTGTTTTTGTTTGTTTGTTTGTCTGTCCGTTAGTGTGCAACATAACTCAAAAAGTTATGGACAGATTTGGATGAAATTTTCAGGGTTTGTTGGAAATGGGATAAGGAAGAAATGATTAAATTTTGGTGGTGATCGGGGGTGGGGGGGCCCACGGGGGGGGGGGGGGGCCCACGGGGGGGGCACTGATCGTTAGTGTGCAACATAACTCAAAAAGTTATGGACAGATTTGGATGAAATTTTCAGGGTTTGTTGGAAATGGGATAAGGAAGAAATGATTAAATTTTGGTGGTGATCGGGGGTGGGGGGGCCCACGGGGGGGGGCACTGATCAGCCTTGGTGGAGGTCTGCACTCTCCAAGTGCTTCTAGTTATAGTTTAGTTTTTAGAGAAACTTTATTGAAACTGTATTGCAAATGTGTTATAGCAATGTCGTGTGTTTATTTGTAACATGTGAAACTTTTTTGAAATTTTCTGTTAACTTTAGTGAAGGAAATACTTCACGCAGTAACGGAGAATTTATTTGGAAAATAAAGCACAATTTTGTTATATTTTTTTTCGTTTCATTGCTATCCTTTCATACTATAAGCAATAAAGTATTGTAACTGACTAAAAAATAACATTGTTAGATGTTTTTATCACCGTAGGTAACCTGGGGTCTAGCTGGACCCCAGGTTACCTGTAGCTGTGGGGGGTCACCATGGTTACCTATTAAGGGTTAATTCCATGAAAAATAGGTTCCTAATTTTTTTTTTTTTTTTTTTTTTAATTTTTCATGCCTAAAGAGGAATAAAATCACTCAAGAAACAAAATATTGACTAAGGTTCTCATAATCCATGCATGAAAGGGTTCATGCATGTGTGTGAGGGTGTGTTTCCTGCACTAGTGTTTCCTTTAACATATGGGCCATTCACAATGACACTGTAAGGTTTGTTCTTCCTCCTCTACAAAAGGAACTCAGGCCGAAGCAAACTCCCCTTCCTCCTATTTCTATCCCTCTCTTCCACCCTTTATCCACCCCACCCCCCCCCCCCTCCCCTCCCTCCCCTCCCTCCCCTCCCTCCCCTCCCTCTTTCCTCGCTCCATCCGCTCCCTTGTTTCTTGTCAGCTGCTGGGGAGATCCAGATGTGAAGGGGGGGGGGACTTGGACAGGAAAAAAGGGAGAGGGAGAAAGAAAAAGAGAGAGAGAGAGAGAGAGATAGAAATCCACATCCCCTTGTGACAGACTTCATTGTCCAAGACCTTTTGGACAAGCCTTTAGACACATACACACAAACAATTATACACACTGAACAATGGAGTCCCTCTAGACGACAAGGCCCGATTGTTTATGTGCGTTTGTATGTGTGTGTGTGTGTGTGTGTGCGTGTGTGTGTGTGTATTGGGCGACAAAGCAAATCAATGAACAACATCTCGCAGTAGATTCGCTGTTGATATTTAGCTGGCGTATTTACTAAAGGGGGGGGGGGGGGGGGGGTCCTGGCCAGGCGTGAGGCTATTGTTCAGAACAGAAAAAGAGAAAATCAATAAGAAACCTGAGAGAGCGATGACAAACACCGACGCCAGAAACTCTTTTTTTTTTTTTATCTCTTGGCTAAAATTTCCAAAAGAACAAAAACGAAGCGAATATAATTAACCCTGACAAGACGCAAACATGCCCACGGTGATGGAAGACAGATAAGTAATCATAGAAAAACTCCAAAAATATCACACACGTTCCACTCGAACACACACACACACACACACACCCACAAAGAAGCCATGTGTGAAGAGTTGAAGTTCAAGTGAGTCAGCAGAAACATGAAACCAATCTGACTAATCCAATGAATGACATAGTTCCATTTTAAGTCATAAAAAAAAAAAAAAAAAGAAAAGAAAACAGATTCCGCAGAAGCAGAACTCACCGTAAAGCCACTCCGCTCAGTCCCAGTTAATGTTTTCCTGCTAACGCGCACGGACTCTTGGAGAATTTGGAGCAACAAGTAGTGTACAGTGGAGAACAATGCATGTCTGGTGGAGCGCAGCAAAGCATAAGCGCAGCGAAGACACACAGAGGTCCAGTCATCACATGGGAAGAGGGAGGGCTGGGTCTACCGGAGCCCAAAAGGGGTGGGATCCCTAGCTCCTATAAAGGGCATTTTCTTGACTTTTAAATCAACTCTAAAATCTGGGCTTTTCCTTCCTGGTCGGATTCTCTCGGAAGTTTTGGAACGGAGCTGAAGCCGGTGTGTTCCTTTAACCCTTTAACCCCTGCTGTGTCTGAATGTACGATTTGGTTTAAAGATGTGTAAAAATTCAATCGTTTTCTTAGTAAGAAAAATTGCGAAATGTGTTGATAGAATAGACCTTGTTCTGCCTATAGACATCTGAGCATGCTCAGTGCACCCCGTACCACTTGTGGAGTTGGGGTTAAAAAAAACCAGAGCGATAAAAATAGACGATTTAGGGTTTTGTTTTGTTTTGGGTTTTTTTACACCGTTTTCCTTGTTTTTTGTTTTTACTGTTGTTTACAGTGTTGTGGTGATTTTTAATTTTTTTTTTTTTTTTTTTTTACTGTGTTTTGACTGTGTAACTGTATTTTGGAGTTCAACCAGATGTGAAAAAGCAGCAGTATTTTTTCATGTTATTTAGTATTTTGTAAACATTTTATTCGTTTTTGTTCATTTATTTGCATATATTGTTTATGTTTCTTATTTGGTAATTTTTTCTTCAATTTTGTTCAATTTTCTTCATGTTACTTATTAATTTTTTGGTTTATTAGTCATTAGTTATCGTTTTCTCAATAAGAAAAATTGCAAAACATGTTGACAGAATAGACCTTGTTCTTTCGATAGACATCTGAGCATGCTCAGTGCACCCCCCTTTTTTTTTTTTTTTTTTTTAACACTATTGTTTTTTGTTTTTACTATTGTTTACAGTGTTGTGGTGATTTTTTTTTAATTTTATTTATATTTATTTATTTATTTATTTATTTATTTATTTTTTACTGTGTTTTTACCAAGTTTTGACTGTCTGTATTTTGGAGTTCAACCAGGTGTCAAAAAGCAGCAGTATTTTTTCATGTTATTTAGTATTTTGTAAATATTTTATTTGTTTTTGTTCATTTATTTGCGTATATTGTTTATGTTTCTCATTTGGTAATTTTTTTTTTCAATTTGGTCCAGTTTGTGGCTTATTTTGTTCATGTTACTTATTCATTTGTTGGTTTATTATTCCTTTTTGTTCATTTTATTGATCACTTTGGCTGCTTTTTGGCTTATTTTCTTTCTTTTTTTTTTTTTACTTGATTTTAGTAAAAAAAAAAATTTTGCATATTTTTCCATGTTATTTAGTATTTTGTAAATATTTTATTAGTTTTTGTTCATTTATTTGCATATATTCTTTATGTTTCTTATTTGGTAATTTTTTTCTTCAATTTTGTCCAGTTTATGGCTTATTTTATACATGTTACTTATTAATTTGTTGGTTTATTATAAATTTTTGTTCATTTTATTGATCACTTTGGCTGTTTTTGGCTTATTTTCTTTTTTTTTTTCTTTTACTTCATTTTAGTAAAAAAAAAAAAAATTCATATTTTTTCACGTTATTTAGTATTTTTGTAAATATTTTATTAGTTTGTGTTGATTTAGTTGCGTGGATTGTTTATTTTTTTCTACATTTCTACATTTTTTTCCTTCAATTTAGTTTAGTTTTTGACTTATTTTATTCATGTTACTTATTAATTTGTTTTGTTTTTTTTTTATTAATTTTTGCTCATTTTATTGATCACTTTGGCTGTTTTTGTTCATTTTGTTGCTCTTTTTTTTTTTTTTCTTTTTTTGTAACTACTTTTTGGAGATTTAGAAAAAAAAGAGCCCAAAAACAAAAACTACTGGGCCAAAATTCAAATACTTCTTCATGTTCAACTTCCTAAAATCTTACTGATGTACATTCTGAGTGTCTTATTTAGTAAAAACCTGTCAAAGTTCAATTCCTCTCTTTTGTCTTTTTCTGTTATTCCACCCTTTTTTGACTCTAAAACACATAGTAAAACAAAACCACTGAAGAAAAGGAACACAAGCACTAAAACAGACGCAAATTCAACCGTTTCATTAAAATCACGTCTCAGGGGTTGAAGGGTTAAAGGCGCCTTTCTGAAAAAGTCAAGAATGTGGCGCTCCACCTATACACACCTAGTTTACACAAGCTTAGCTCCGACACACACCTATAATAGACGTGTTTATTTTACACGTACGAATTCATCGAACAGACGCAGCCGGTTCGAAAAAGTGACAACAATCTCCTATTGGGTCATTTGTCTGCGATGGTAACACATGCAATCATAGAACCAGAGCAGAAAATTACAGGGCTGCTCAGGTTTTGGATCCTTCTCTTTCTTTCCCGCTCTGATGTCACTCTTTTTCTCTGTCTTTCTTTTCCTCCTTTTCTCTCAAAGGCCTTAATTCACAAGTGTCCCAGATACCGCACTGTACTGGGGGAAAAGGAAGAAAAGCAAAAAAAAAAAAAAGCGATTCAGAGAAAGAGTAACCCGATACAGCTAAAAGCAACAATTATTTGAGTGAGTCACTCAGCAGTGAGGTTTGGGTTTTTTTTTTTTTTTTTTTTTCAATGTTAATTCGGGAGAAGGAGAAAGAAGAAGAGAGGGAAAAAAAAAAAAAAAAAAAAATCATCCCGTTTTGGAACACGGCACCTCCTGAGGACTCCCCGAGGTCGTGGGAGAGGAGGAAGAAGGTTAGAAAAAAAAAAAAGTAAAAAAGTGAAGAGGGGAATAAAGGGGCGAGGAAGGATAGACGTGGGCTTGGATGGGTACCAGAACAACCTCTGCACATCATCCCCCCCCCCCCCCCCCCCCCTCAAAAATCCACCCTCCGAGATAGGGCTTACAATATCAATCTGACCGACAGAACTAAGTAACATGGGTTCGCTCTGGTCGTCCAGGCCCGGGGGTGATAGCAGACAGACGCCGAAACGATGGTGAATAGGAATCAGATCACAGGAACATAAGCAAAAACATACATGTGAAAGGAGTGGAAAGTCGATGTACGATCCAGCCACGACCAGAGATGATGTGCAGCTTCCTAAAAAAAACCCCAAACATAACTACACATGAGGGCTGCGGAGATATGAAGAGAAGACCGCAAGAATTCCATATGGGTTTGGAGAGAAAACGTGAAGGGTCAAGGCGTCGGAAAGTAAATTCAAAGCAAGAATGGTTAAAACGGGATCTTTTACAATGGCTAGCATGGTTTGTTATTAGGGTTGTAATGATTACTGGTATAACAAAAAATTCCTGATGGTTAGTATTACCGTTTAAATTCGACTTATGATAACCGTGTTTGAGTAGCGCGCTTTGAAAACTAATGGTACTGCTCATCTATCATAGTTACATAATTCCGGTGTTCATTTTAAGTTACTTATAGCGCTGGAAAAAATATTTTGTATGTTGTATTTTTCTCATTTCTAGTCCAAATATCTCATCACACTTAAAATAAGACCTAATCACCTAAAGAGTAAGTTTTCAGTGAGATATAAGAACTTATTTTTAGACAATAGATCTGGAAAATCTTATTTCAAGAAATCTTACCAAGATAATTTTCACTTGTTCCATTGGAAGATTTTTTTGCTTGAATAAAGCCAAAAAAAATCCTGAATTACGCAAAAAAAAATCTTGAATTACGCAAAAAAAAATCTTGAATTAGGCAAAAAAAAAACCAAAACAAACTTGAATTAAGCAAAAAATAAAACATAAAAAATAAAATGTTGAAGCAAGCAAAAAAAATTCTTGAATTAAGCAAAAAAAAAAAAATCTTTCAGCAAAAAACTTGAATTAACTGAAAAAAAAATCTTGAATTAAGCATAAAAAAAATCTTTAATTAAGCAAAAACATTCTTGAATTAAGCAAAAAAAAAAAAAAACTTGAGGTAAGCAAAAATTCTTGAATTAAGCAAAAAAAAAAAAAAAAATCTTTCAGCCAAAAACTTGAAGTAAAAAAATAAAATAAAAAAATAATCTTGAATTAAGCAAAAAAAAAAAAAAAAAAATCTTTAATTAAGCAAGAAAAATCTTTAATTAAGCCAAAAAAATTGAAAAGGGAAAATTATCTTGGTACGATAAGACTGACATACTGAAGACTTATATTTAGATCTATTGTCTAAAAATAAGTTCTTATATCTCACTGAAAACTTAATGGTTAATGAAGTTGGTTCCTTACCCATAAGTGGCAAAAACACTGCACTGAAGTTGAAATTTTGTGCCCTATAAAGGGTTATCTATCTATCTATCTATCTATCTATCTATCTATCTATCTATCTATCTATCTATCTATCTATCTATCTATCTATCTATCTATCTATCTATCTATCTATCTATCTATCTATCTATCTATCTATCTATCTATCTATCTATCATAGTTACATAATTCAGGTATTCATTTTCAGTTACTTACAGCACTGGAAAAAATATTTTGTATGTTGTATTTTTCTCATTTCTAGTCCAAATATCTCATCACACTTAAAATAAGACATGATCACCTACAGAGTAACTTTTCAGTGAGATATAAGAACTTACTTTTAGACAATAGATCTGGAAAATCTTATTTCAAGAAATCTTACCAAGATAATTTTCACTTGTTCCATTGGCAGATTTTTTGTTTGAATAAAGCAAAAAAAAAAAAAAAATCCTGAATAAAGCAAAAAAAAAAAAAAAAAAAAAAAAAAAAATCCTGAATTAAGCAAAAAAATAAAAAATAAATAAATCCTGAATTAAGCAAAAAAAAAAAAAAAAAAAAAAAAAAAAAATCTTGAATTAGGCAAAAACATTCTTGAATTAAGCAAAAAAAAAAAAAAAAAATCTTGAATTAAGCAACAACAAAAAAAAAAATCTAGCGGCTAGCATGGTTTGCTATAGACCCTTTTTCAGCCTACGTCGCATAATGTTGTGGGCTCATCTTGGCAACGGAAGTGGTTTTGTTCTGCAGCAGTTCTGACTGACGAAGCGGCAACCGGTTAGCAAACATTTACAAACTCTTCCCAATAGAAACTGTCAAGCAGGTAACATCTAAAAACTATATTTTGTCAGAATAAAAGAAAAAAGAAAAGTATGATTGCTGTCCCATTATAAACCAATGAGGATTTTTAAAATTTCAAACGCTCGTAAAAAAAATTCAAAAATCTGTATTTCCCAATTCTTTGAATAAAGTTGGTAAACCTTACCCCAAAGATGTTCCACAGCAAATATCAAGTCATTCTGACTGACGGTTTCAGAGAAGATTCTTGAAAAATAATTTATGGACGATGGACGGACACCAGCTGATCCCAGTAGTCCATCAGACCTTCGGGCCGTTGGACTACAAAACAGCAAAACTAAAGACTTTCGCTCAGGAATGTATATACATAAGCCATTTTTGACCTTTCACCTCTCCCTGCGATTCTTTTTCCATCATCTTGTTGTACATAATATGTATAAACTAAAGCATGATGCTCAGATTTCTGAAGTGCCGCACTGAAATACGACTGAATCGTTTTGTCGATAACATCTTCACTCAACGATTGAATTCCCCTCAAAGAAACCTGAACTGTAGCACTTAAGGTCTTACCACAAACATGACTAAATATAGCCACTATTGAAAGCTGTTAAGAAAAAAAAAAAAAAAAAAAAGCCCAATAAAGTGGTTTTAATGGGACTTGCACACAAGAATGGACTAGATTAATGGAGATGGAGGCATTCAGGTTCAAACAGTTTAACCCATAAAGACCCAAATATCCACCAGCGACTAAAGCATCGACTGATCTGAACTGTTTAATAACTTTAGAGCCACTAATTCGATCCATACGTGTTAATAATTGGTGGAAAATACAGTTTTTCATCTTTTCATGGTCATCAGATATGACCCATTTGGATCTTCAGAGGCTATGTAGTTACCATGGAAACACTGTCATCTTCTACAACACTGATTCACCAGTAAAACCCATGGAGTTGGATCAATACTAGCTTTCCCATTGGGCCTCAAATTGCGCAAATATTACTTACGCCTAAAAATGTATCTAATGGAAAAACGACAATTTCACTTTTAAGCTTTTGTTCTGGGAAGAGGTGGTTTTTCGGGCGTAGCGCAAATGGTATATCACGCAAAACTGCAATTGAAAGACCTTTGTCTACAACTAGAATCACGTGAATAAAAAAACAAAAAAAAAACAAAAACGGATGTTGATGTACGTTCAACAAGTGAAGAAGAAGAGTTTAAAAGAAAAACATGGATACACCAGGAAACTGAATAATTTTTTTAATTTAGTACAGATAGAGGGGTAAATATATAATAATAATGACTATATCTGTAAATCAACACGATATTTACGTTTGTTGCCATGTTTATGGGATGACTTCTAGTGTCATCTTGTGATAATAAATAAACAAATCATTGCATTCGTGATTTAATGGAAAAGCCAACATTACGCACTCTGTTTTTTCGACATTTAGTAAATATCGGTAAAGTTTTGCGCATTGTTGAGCCGCATTATGCAATAAATTCCCATTATGTAATAAAAGTTCAAAATGTAATAAGAATGTCACGTCATCTTGTAATAAAGCCGCATTATGTAATAAACGGACGCATTTTGTAATAAACTACCTCAATGCTTTATGTAGTACATTTTTTCGCATTATGTAGTAAGTTATTACAATTTGAGAAATTTATGACAAAATGCACTTGACACTTTTTTATTTTCATCTTTAAACTGTGTGGTTAAAGTTGTGATTACATTACCTGTAGCTCCTGTGACTAATTTCTTCTAAATTGCTCTGAAATTATATGAATTTGGATTGTTGTTACATCATGAACCATGTTATTATATATATATTTTTTTTTTAATAAAAATGTGTCAAAATGCGTTGACGTAGTTGATTACAAAATGTGTTAGTTAATTACATAATGCGGCTTTATTACAAGATGGCGTGACATTCTTATTACGTTTTGAACTTTTATTACATAATGGGAATTTATTACATAATGCCGCTCAACACGCATACAGTCGCGGAAAAAAATTGAATGAATGAATGAATGAATTAAATGGTGATAAGTCATTAAAGAAAGTTTAAATTTAGAGGAAAGTTAATTTGAGAACTGTCACAAAAGATACATCCTCTACAGTCGTTACACTTGATTTACTGTGTAATTAACCATTTTTAAGTAATTTGTCATGATTTATTGCAATATTTTCATGTGCATTTTGCATTTTTCAGTGTAAATCATGTACAGTTGCAAAAAAATGATCAGACCACCCCTTGTTTTCTTCAATTTCTTGTTCATTTTAATGCCTGCTACAACTAAAGGTCCATTTGTTTGGACAAATATCATGAAAACAACAAAAATAGCTCATAGTAGTTTAATTTCAGAGCTGATATCTATCCATTTTCCATGTTTTCTTGGTAATAACCAAAATCACTTCAGTTAGCTATGGCATTGTACTGACAAAAACAGTGCTTTTATTCACTCCATGTTTTCTTTTCTGTCTGTTTTAGTCACATGATACACACAGGAGTTAGTACTTGATTCCATAAGCACTGTTTTTGATGACTTTTGATGGTCTAAGAATTTTTTCCACGACTGTACGTCTGTTTCAGTGTCATAAAAGCTGCTGTGAGTATGTGTTTGTGTTCCTTTTCTTCAGTGGTTTTGTTTTACTGTGTAATTAACCATTTTTAAGTAATTTATCATGATTTATTGCAATATTTTCCTGTGCATTTTGCATTTTTCAGTGTAAATCATGTACAGTTGCATAAAAAATTATAAGACCCACCCTTGTTTTCTTCAATTTCTTGTTCATTTTAATGCCTGCTACAACTAAAGGTACATTTGTTTGGACAAATATAATGATAACAACAAAAATAGCTCATAGTAGTTTAATTTCAGAGCTGATATCTATCCATTTTCCATGTTTTCTTGGTAATAACCAAAATCACGTCAGTTCTTCCATCAATATCTATGGCATTGTACTGACAAAAACAGTGCTTTTATGCATTCTATGTTTTCTTTTCTGTCTGTTTTAGTCACATGATACTCACAGGAGTCAGCATTTGATTGCATAACCATTGTTTTCGATGACTTTTGATGGTCTAAGAATTTTTTCCACGACTGTACGTCTGTTTCAGTGTCATAAAAGCTGCTGTGAGTATGTGTTTGTGTTCCTTTTTCTTCAGTGGTTTTGTTTTACTGTGTATTTAACCGTTTTTAAGTAATTTATCATGATTTATTGCAATATTATCCTGTGCATTTTGCATTTTTCAGTGTAAATCATGTACAGTTGCATAAAAAATTATAAGATCCCCCCATGTTTTCTTCAATTTCTTGTTCATTTTAATGCCTGCTACAACTAAAGGTACATTTGTTTGGACAAATATAATGATAACAACAAAAATAGCTCATAGTAGTTTAATTTCAGAGCTGATATCTATCCATTTTCCATGGTTTTCTTGATAGTAAACAAAATCACTTCAGTTAGCTATGGCATTGTAATGTCAAAAACAGTGCTTTTAGGCATTCCATGCTTTCTTTTCTGTCTGTTTTAGTCACATGATACACACAGGCGTTAGCACCGGATTGCATAACCATTATTTTTGATGACTTTTGATAGTCTAAAAATTTTTTCCATGACTTGTACGTCCAATGGAAACGCGACTTATGACAGTGGATGGACGCACTTATTTTTATATTCGGTTAAATACAAATACCGTCCGTGTTTTGATGCTTATACACTGTTTTGTATGCGTTCCCACTGCGGTTGCAGCTCATTTGACCAGATGTTTTAAGTGAAATTTCTGCACTTAAACCAAAGTATTTGACTTCATACACAGGAAATGTGCCGTCCAACCACTTGAACAAAGAATGTTGACCGCATTTTCTCAGCGTTTCCTCATCCGTATGCGTATGGATGTCTGGAACGATGGCCTGTTTATGCATTTCGGCCAAAGTGATCATCCTTGAAAGTGTCTTTGTACTATTCCTTGGCGGTGTGTTTACACTAACCTCGACGCTGTGTTTCCTTCTCTAAATGTTGTGACTGCAGGGCTAAACAGGATGCAGCTCAGCTGTTGGATTAGTTTATAGAAAAGATATACAGGTTGGCCAGAGCGACGCTGGACTCGTATCATTTGGTTCATGGTGTTTAGGCTAACCCTCAGTGAAAGGACTGTGGGTAAAGTGTAAAAAAAAAAACAGATTTAGCAGAAGGAGTTCTCAACGTGATATCATGAATTGCATAAAAATACTTTTAATTTGCGTGTTATCTGTAGGTATTAGAAGTTTTCTGTGTGTATGTTCATGCTACGTCAAATACCATGCGATTAGCGGTTAGGTTTAGGGTTAGCGGTTACAGATATGTAAACCGGAGATCTTGGTGTAAATTGATTAAATGGCGTTAAATAACACACAAAAGGATGAAAATGCATACATATAGCACGCCAAATGCCATAAGAACTAGTGTGACATACAACGCGATTTCATAGGAGTTCCAGTGGATGCCAAGTGTATCATATAGTTAAAGCATTCACTAAAAAAACTAAATTAATTCGTTAACCCATGACATAAAGACCTAGTGCTACTTTTACATCACTTCCCAAATTATTTTTCACTTGTCTTAAGTGATTTATCACCATTTATCATAAAATTATCCTCTCCATTTTGCATTTTCTGAGTGAAAATCAGGTATTTTCTAATATTTGTTTGACTGATAATACATTTTAATCATCATGGTGAGATTATATTTGAGGGTTATCATACCAAAAAAAAGAGAAATAGTGACTTTTCAGTAAAATCTCTCAGTAAAACTCGTGATGTCCCGATCTGGTTTTTTTTTGCCTCCAATCAAAATTTTTTTGGGATTAGTTTCGCCGATACCAATCCGATACCGACTTCTAACAATGAAATTTTTATTTAAATTTGGAGTCATTATTTAGGAGGATTCTGTTGGGTTTCTGTAAATTGGCTTAGAGTCTGGTTTCGACTGACTCGATATGTAAAGTGTCATGAGAACTTTTGTTATGATTTGGCGCTACATAAATTAAATTTGATTGTTGATTTAAAGGTTATTATACTATTATTAGGGACTGAGCCGAGAAGAAGGCCAGAAGGCAAGGCCCCTATTTTTTTTTGTTCGTTTTTTTATTATTATTATTTTCCGTCCGCCACTTTGAACTGGATTTTGACCCCCTAAACATGCTCGAAAACTCACCAAATTTGGCACGTATGTCAGGTCTGGCGAAAAATTTGATAAAATGCAAAAATTAACCCTGTAGATGCCCTGTAGATGGTACGCTCTAGCACCACCTATGTCAAAAAACACAGAAACTGCAGGAATGTCCAAGAGACATGAAACCAATGTCAAAATGTTCCTTACATCGAGCACTACAAAAAATGTAGGAGGATGCTATGAGCTCTCTCCAAGAGGAAGTCAGAAAATTGCCTTTCAAAGTAAAATCCTCAGTTATATATATATATATATATATATATATATATATATATATATATATATATATATATATATATATATATATATATATATATATATATGTACAGGGTGTCCCATAAGTCTCCATACATAGGAGACATAATACATTCCATACATATATGGTTCTAACATGTATTTCTTTATATTTCTTCTTTATAGTTCTTCAGCAGTGGAGGACACGCATTGAAATGTGTTCCCGACAAAATGGCAGTCATATAGAGCATATTATGTAAATAAAAATGGTTTATGTCAAGAAACGTTTATTTTTCCTATGTATGAAGACTTATGGGACACCCTGTATATACACATACATATACAGACAGACAGACAGACAGACAGACAGACAGACAGACAGACAGACAGACAGACAGACAGACAGACAGACAGACAGACAGACAGATAGATAGATAGATAGATAGATAGATAGATAGATAGATAGATAGATAGATAGATAGATAGATAGATATAAACTATAATAAAAATGAGGACATGATAAAAATGTGAATGGTACGCACACACACACACACACAATAAAGTTTTACAAAATCAAAGCCTTATTAAAAATGGTAAAGTATAGGTTTTATGCTCAACTGTTTGTACAATTTCAAGTCACTCAAACGGATTCAGTCTGTCACACACACACTTGCATACACACACAGTAGGTTTTTCAAAATAAAAGCCTCATTAAAAGGCGATGGTGGTTTCAGTAGAGGGGCGCAGGTGTTCTGTAGGGATGAAAGGGGGACGGATGCAAAAGGGAGGGGGCTGGTGTCGGGACGGACAGGTGTGAGTGGAGCTGAGGTGTCGACGGTCATGGGAGGAGGAGCGCACGGGAGGCGGATCGCCCAGTGCGAGGTCCCGCCCAATGCTGCTTGCAGCTTTAATTTTACTTGAGATTACAATTGGGCTGAATGTGGAACCTGAACTGAAACAACTATGACACCTTTGACTGTTCATAACATTTGTATAATTTTTGCACCTTCCAAATTCAGACTGTGGGACAAATTAGAACCTTTGGCAGGCCGGTTTTGGCCCACGGGGTGTATGTTTACCACTGCTGTAGCGTGTCTATGGACAGGTCCGTCCAGGTATTATATGGGGGTGCGTTCCCTGCTGTACATTAGTGATGCGTGGATAAGTTGGTTACTCATGGGTTGGGTTGGGGTGGGTCAAATAATTCCACAAAAGCGCCGCAGGTTGAAAAAAACCCCATTTGCGTATCACTACCAGACCTTAAAGTGAAAGTGAAACCTATAGACACTTTATTAATTCCTCTAAGCCTCCTGCTGATGTGCAGCTAATTTTTCTTTTCCTTACCTTCGGAAACTTTAATGTGAGGGGGCAGGACGTTGGTTTACACCCTAGAACCGGGCCTGGATCGGATCTCGTGACTAAATCTGATGCAATCTTCTGAAAAATGTCTGATTAGCAGCTGATACCCATCTTTAGATCAAACTGGGACGTCCCAAGTTATGACCTGCAGTCTGAACGTAGTCTTAGTCATGGTCTGATGTGTAGGTCCACACATAAAATACGATACTTCTGCATGCTAGCAAATCTGTTTTTACACATACTTTGTTTATGTTTTGCTCACATATTTATTGTAGTGTATTCGCATTCCATTAAAGCTGCATTTTCTCCACATATGAATATTTATGAGTGCATTTTGTGATTGCATCATGTGAATATAAATCTGGCACCGTTTCATACAATTCATCTGAATTCTGCAAAATATATTGTTTTTTATTGGTGGTGCTGGCTGTTACTGCTTTTTCATGCTCATCATACACACAAACACACACACACACAGTCACAAAGAAAAGAGGAAAAAAAAAACTATCATCAAAACCCTTGGAATCAATTAGCAGAATGTAAATAGGCCATTCAATTACTTTAAGCGCCAAGCACCGTCCTTGTTCCTCCTGAGGCAAACAATCAACCAGCAGACACAAATTAACACAGAACAAGAGTACTTGTCTAAACTCCGATCGCCCACTAGCAAGAGAGGCAGTGGCAGTGGGGAATGTGAGTGTACACACCAGACTGTGGCTATGGTGTCTGTCTGTGGACAAGAATGTCAAATATGGCCTTAAAAATCTGTTTGTGTTATTGTTGTTGTTGTTATTGTTGTTGTTGTTGTTCAAACGCTCAGATCCTTTAATATAGAATCCACTGAAGCTGGTTTTGGCAACGCAACAAAAAAAGAAAAACACAAAGAAGAAGTGGATACTGTTAATTCCAATAAAGTACAGTCGCTGCCTGTTATTAAGACTGGATAGAATAGAATAGAATAGAATAGAATAGAATAGAATAGAATAGAATAGAATAGAATAGAATAGAAACTCCAGTCAGTGCAACAATATTAACAAAAACACCAGTGTTTAAAGAATAAGAATAGAGTGAATATAAAATTATAAAACAAACAAAAAAAAAATACGATGATAAAATAAAATATAAAATTTACAAGTAACATAATAGAACTAAGTAGAATAAAAATAAAATGGACAGTATCAATAAACACAAATATATAGTATTAACAGTATGTGACAGTCTGTATATCTACGAATGATAATAACAATTTTAACAGTATGTATAACCCATGAAAGCAGCTATGTACATTTATAAACAATATGTATATATATTTGTAGACAGTATTAATAGTATGTATATCTACGAACAATATTAACAGTATGTATATGAACAGTATAGTATTAAATGTATGTATATATATGAACAGTATTTTATATATTTATACACACACACACAGTATTAAGAGTACATATAAATAAAGAGCATTAAGAATATATATATGAACAGTATTAAAAGTATGTATATCTATAAACGGTAGGAACAGTATATCTATGGACAGTATTTACTATGTATATATATATGGACAGTATAAACAGTATATATGGACAGTATGTATATCTATGAACAGTATTAACAGTATATCTCTAAATAGTATTAACAGAATGTATATGAACAGTATTAACAGTCTGTACATCTGTGGACAGTACTAACAGTGAGTATATATGAACAGTATGTTTATCTATAAACAGTATTAAAAGTATGTATATCTATAAACAGTCTGAACAGTATTAATAGTATGTATATATATATATATGAACAGTATTCTTTGCCTTTGTGGAATGTCCAGTGTCTGTCTCAGCGTCCAGATGACTGTGTGCATAAGCAGACATACAGTATATATATGAACAGTAGTAATAGTATGTATATATGTATAAACAGTATTAATAGTATGTATATATGAACAGTATTCATTGCTTTTGTGGACAGTCCAGTGTCTGTGTCAGCATCCAGATGACTGTGTGCATAAGCAGACATACAGTATATCTATAAACAGTATTAACAGTATGTATAAATATCTATAAACAGTATTAATAGTATGTACATATATGAACAGTATTCTTTGTGGACAGTCCAGTGTCTGCCTCAGCGTCCAGATGACTGTGTGCATAAGCAGACATACAGTATATCTATAAACAGTATTAACAATATGTATATATATCTATAAACAGTATTAATAGTATATGTCTATAAACAGTATTAATAGTATGTATATATATGAACAGTATTCTTTGTGGACAGTCCAGTGTCTTTGTCAGCGTCCAGTTGACTGTGTGCATAAGCAGACATACAGTATATATATATATATATATATATATATATATATATATATGAACAGTATTAATAGTATGTATATATATGAACAGTATTCTTTGTGGACAGTCCAGTGTCTGTCTTGGCGTCCAGATGACTGTGTGCATAAGCAGACATACAGTATATATATGAACAGTATTAATAGTATGTATATATGAACAGTATTAATAGTATGTATATATAAACAGTATTAATAGTATGTATATATATGAACAGTATTAATAGTATGTATATATAAACAGTATTAATAGTATGTATATATATGAACAGTATTAATAGTATGTATATATAAACAGTATTAATAGTATGTATATATATGAACAGTATTCTTTGTGGACAGTCCAGTGTCTGTCTTGGCGTCCAGATGACTGTGTGCATAAGCAGACATACAGTATATATATGAACAGTATTAATAGTATGTATATATGAACAGTATTAATAGTATGTATATATATGAACAGTATTAATAGTATGTAAATATAAACAGTATTAATAGTATGTATATATATGAACAGTATTAATAGTATGTATATATGAACAGTATTAATAGTATGTAAATATAAACAGTATTAATAGTATGTATATATATGAACAGTATTAATAGTATGTATATATGAACAGTATTAATAGTATGTATATATATGAACAGTATTAATAGTATGTAAATATAAACAGTATTAATAGTATGTATATATATGAACAGTATTAATAGTATGTATATATGAACAGTATTAATAGTATGTATATATATGAACAGTATTCTTTGTGGACAGTCCAGTATCTGTCTTGGCGTCCAGATGACTGTGTGCATAAGCAGACATACAGTATATGCAGAGCCATGGTCGTGCAGACATATGCACAGGGACACGTCTCCCTTCACCATCTGTTAGCCCAGACTGGGTAATGAGTCTGAATGGAGAAAGAAAGTTCAAGAGAGAACTAGAGGACATGGGGATGGAGCTTCCAAGCTTTTTACAGACAAAGTAAGAGAGGATTTCACCACATTTCCAGCTAAATGACTGTCCACATACACACACCTGCCAGGGCTTTAAATGCATCACAGGGCTTCTTTTGGATAGCTCAACGGTGCCTGACAAAATTCTAAAGCATTCATGAATTTAAAACAAGTGGCGGTTAAAGAATTTTTAAGGCAACATCGCATTTAAAGCAATTTATATGCAAATGTGTAACAAGTGGTGGTACGCAAAGGAGTGGAGATGAATTAGAACTCAGTGATAGACTGAAGTGACCTGATGAACCAATACAGAAACTGATTAAAGAGCTACTGACCTGCATACACACACACCTACTGTACACACACACACACACACACACACACACCTACTGTACACACACACACACACACACACCTACTGTACACACACACACACACACACACACCTACTGTACATATACACACACACCTACTGTACACACACACACACACACACACACACCTACTGTACATATACACACACACCTACTGTACACACACACACACACACACACACCTACTGTACACACACACATACACCTACTGTACACACACACATACACACACACACACACCTACTGTACACACACACACATACACACACATAGTATAGAACACAATAGAATAGAATAGAATAGAATAGGCTCTATTGTCATTACATCTGTAAACAAAGGAAGCAGTCCTATTGAGCAGGAATAGGACAATTCAGAGGATATCACATGTGTATGTATATATAGCCCCCCCACCCTTCCATTTTTTCTGGATCCGCCACTGCATATTATATATATATATATATATATATATATATATATATATATATATATATATATATATATATATATTTTTTTTTTTTTTTTTTCCTCAGTCATATTCATGGTGTGGCGTCGACAGTAATCTCCTTGACCCCAGTGAAGGACTTGCGGTGCGTTTACCACTAGATGGCAGTACAGTTCTGGTCTTATGTACACACCGACACGCACACAAAACACACACATACACACACGTACTGGTTGGAATGCCAGAGTGGGGAGTGAACGTGATGAAAGACCACAGTAAAAAGCAGACAAGCAGACTCAACCACAAAGCACGTAGGACTGAGGGCTCCAGACAAACAGTCCAAGGTTCCTCTCTCTCTCTCTCTCTCTCTCTCACACACAGTATCACTAACACACCGCAATGTAAAAGTTTACTGCTGCGAAAACGGCAAAGGAGGTATGCATATATAGCTCTGAAGGGGGGAGTTATTTTTGCCTATCAAGGCCAGTAGATCAGACCGGCGGTTGTCGGGGAAGTGCTCTTGTTCTCTTTTGAGTGGCACCGCCAAGCTTGGTTGTAAAATGAAATGAACAAGCGTTGTGTATTCAGTATTTGTATGAGTGCTGCAGGGGATGGGGGGGGGGGGCTGCTTGTGTGTTGATGAAGAGAGACAGGCGCGCTAGTGGAAGCAGAACTCTATTAGATTTAGCCTGAAGGGTTGAGAAAACCACAACGCCTGGGCACAGCAGATCAAGCCGCGTGGAACTTTGTGTGTTTTTCTTCTTCTTCTTCTTCTTCTGTACAAAGCCGAGGCTGGCAGCGTCCTGTGCCTACCAAAGAGGTCCAGACACTTCCAGACTGTCAACAACGACAGACTGATGGGATTATTCACACCCATTCACACCCAGAACACTTCAGGTCCAGGTCTGACAATCAGACTTTGTCCTGGAACTGAATTTGTCTCCAATATTTAACCTTTACTATGGGATTTATCAGCATTTATTAGAATAGAATAGAATAGAATAGAATAGAATAGAATAGAATAGAATAGAATAGAACAGAACAGATAGAATAGAATAGAACAGATAGAATAGAATAGAACAGATAGAATAGAATAGAATAGAACAGATAGAATAGAATAGAACAGATAGAATAGAATAGAATAGAATAGAATAGAACAGATAGAATAGAATAGAATAGAACAGATAGAATAGAATAGAATAGAATAGAAAAGAACAGATAGAATAGAATAGAACAGATAGAATAGAATAGAATAGAATAGAATAGAATAGAATAGAATAAAACAGAACAGAATAGAATAGAATAGAATAGAATAGAATAGAATAGAACAGAATAGAACAGAACAGAATAGAATAGAACACAACAGAACAGAATAGAATAGAACAGAACAGAATACAACAGAATAGAATAGAATAGAAAAGAACAGAATAGAATAGAATAGAATAGAATAGAAAAGAATAGAATAAAACAGAAAATAACAGAATAGAACAGAACAGTAGAATAGAATAGAAGACGATAGAATAGAATAGAATAAAATAGAATAGAATAGAAGACAATAGAATAGAATAGAAGACAATAGAATAGAATAGAACAGCATAGAATAGAATAGAATAGAATAGAATAGAATAGAATAGAATAGAATGTTTTATTTTTTAATTTTTTCTTTATAAATTATTAAAAATGTCACACAACCCCAGACATTCAAAACAGCCTTTTTTTTTTTTTTTTTTTGGCTAAAATTCATTTGTTTTGGATCGTGGAATAGTTTGCTATACTATGTTGCAAATAAATGTTAATTTTAGGCAACATTTAGGCTATATAATGTAATATTTTATTAGAAAGTTTTAATTTTTGATCATTTACTAGAAATTTCAGGCGACCCCATTTGAATTCCAGGCGACCCCACGTGGGGTCCCGACCCCAAGGTTGAAAAAAACTGTCCACTATTATTGTGACTTCTAATTTTTTCAATTTTATGTTTATATCCTGGTTTTTATCCCAGAGACCGTTTTTATCTTCTTGTGGTTTTATTGCATCTTGTTTTTATTTATTTGATCTTATTTATTTATTTTATCCTTCTACTGCTAGACTGTTGAATGGTGGAACTCTGAGCACGTTTTGTCTTGACATTCGATCAAGTCCCTGCCGAACAGGTTCAGTGTATGTTTTGTTTGAATGCCAAATGCAATCACTAAGTCTGCAAAACAAATCTACCCAGGGGTATAAAAAAAGTAACCTTGAACCTTTAGTAAATGACTACTATGATCTATTGCTGTATTATTATTATTATTATTATTATACTAAAATGACTACACCATAACACATCTTCATCATCCTCTTCCTCCTCCTTTTGTCTACCTTTTCGGCTTAAATCACAGGTTCGGGGCTCTGACGTCCAGGCCAGAGAAGCAGAATTCCGCTGAGAGAGCAGATGATTGTCTGTGATTACAGCCTGTACTCCGACCACCTCCTCTGGGCTCATCTGGCCGAGCCTGTCCAAGGAAAAGGCTCTCCACGCTCGTGTCATTAACTGGAGAGAACCGAAGCGAGGAAAAGCTCACCGGGGGAGGCGCTGACACGTTTCCTTCACCTTGACATTGCCTGGAGGTTACACCATTCATTGGGTAGTAAAAGTACGGTAGAGTCTGGGAGGTTAGAGTCATGTGAATCAAGGGTTTCTGATACATAAAAGGTTTCTCTGTGTGAGGGAGTCTTATTCCCTCGACTCGAGCTGTTCAGTGTGCTCTGAAGTGCTGGAATGTGTCGATGAAAGACGTCTGAGAGAATAACCCAGTGTGTATATGTGTGTGAGACAGAAAGAGACCGGGATTTACTGTATGTGTGTTCATCCATGAGCATCCCCAGCCATTTTCGACAAAAAGGTGTGTTGTTGTCGTGTGTGTTTTTTGGCAGTTAGACACACAAAAAAATAAATAAATAAATAAATAAATAAAAAAACAATCCTGAGCCTAATCCCATGTTCTGACAAAACTGATGTCTGATAAATCAGTCATAGAACATGTAGCCGTCTTCCGTCTCGGTCTCCTCGTGTTGCTAACAGCTCCGACTGGGTGTTTATCAAAAAGAAACACCGACAGTTTACAGCCACACGGCAAAAACGCAGGAACAGTCATCAGGTTTCACTTTTCACATGAACGTGTGATACAACCGAACAGCTCCAACAAGTCTGAAGAAACGGGGACTTTCCCGATGAAATCTGCATGTGTAATGTTAAAGCTGCGTACGACTTTCAGAACCAATTCTTCATCAAATCTGTAAAACCCAAATCTGTAAGTCAGTGGTTCGCAACCTTTTTGGGCACATGACTGTTGTTTGTAATAAATTCCCATTATGTAATAAAAGTTCAAAATGTAATAAGAATGTCACATCATCTTGTAATAAACTGACACATTTTGTAATAAACTACCTCAATGCATTATGTAGTAAATTTTTTCGCATTATGTAGTAAATTACTATAATTTGAGAAATTTATTACCAAATGCACTTGACACATTTTTATTTTCATCTTTAAACTGTGTGGTTAAAGTTCTGATTCCATTACCTGTAGCTCCTGTGACTAATTTCTTCTAAATTGCTCTGAAATTAGATTAATTTGGATTGTTATTACATAATGAACCATGTTATTACATTTTTTTTTTTTTTTTTTTAAATAAAAATGTGTCAAAATGTGTTGACGTAGTTTATTACAAAATGTGTCAGTTTATTACATAATGCGGCTTTATTACAAGATGACGTGACATTCTTATTACATTTTGAAGTTTTATTACATTATGGGAATTTATTACATAATGCGGCTCAACAGTGACCCCATTTTAACATTACGGATTTCTGGCGACCCCACATTTATTTGCTTAAATGAATTTGTTTTTCATCATGTAATAGTTTGCTGCACAATGTTTCAAATAAACGTTAATTTTAGACGACATTTATTCTATATAATGTATATTATTATGGACAGAGGCAGTAAATCCAGGTGTAGATTACTGCACAAAGTGAGAATTTGATTTTCCTTGGTCAGAATATGTACAGTCAGTCCAGCTTGGATTTACAAGGCTGACAATTAATACTGAACAAACAAGAACTCAAACTATGAATTATGAAAGAGCTGCAGCATCTGAAACTGACCACAATGAACATTTGACAGATAAACAGAACCACAGTGCTGCAGTTTCAGACTCACAGTTTGTCATGTCTGTTATGTATTAGGATTGTCTCTCTCAACTCACCATAGATTTTTTATTAGTAAATTTTAAATTTTTTTTTAATCAATTACTAGAAATTTCAGGTGACCCCATTTGAATTCCAGGTGACCCCACGTGGGGTCCCGACCCCAAGGTTGAAAAACACTGCCCTAAAATCCGTGTATCATTCGTTCATTCGTTTTTCAATTTAAAACCAAAAATCAAAAAACAAAAAATGATTGTTTTTTTTTGTTTTTCATTTTCAAAACCAGAATGAAAAATGGATAACGGTTCGTTTTTACATTTCCTGATTTTGTGCTCAAATGAAAAATGGAAAAAACAGATTAACACTTAAGCAGCTGTTTGATTCGGAAGTGTAGTGCATTCATACAAAAAAATGAATTCGGCTCTATTTTTCTGAATTAACAAGATAAACAGCTGCTTAATTATAGCAAAATATTCCTCCAGTCTGGCCATGATTCCGTCTGTTTATTTTTTTCCATAGTTACGACTACTTCCGGGTCAGACAACTTAACTATATTGAAAATAGCAAAATCGGATAAAACAGTCGTTATCCGTTTTTTTTCCATTTTTCATTTAAGCACAAATCGTGAAATGGAAAAAGAAACTGTTATCCGTTTTCCATTCTGGTTTTGAAAATGAAAAACAAAAAAACGAGTCGTATTTTTGTTTTTTGGTGATTTTTGGTTTTAAATTGAAAAATGAATGAACGAATGATACATGGATTCTGTAAGTTTTTCTGTGATTACACACCTGAATCTTTTCCCTCATGGTGAACAATTTCTAAGTGTACTCCAACATAAACAATCCATGTGTTTACAAACAGTCGGGCATTTTTGGAAATTTGTCGCAACATGCTTTGGCACCGCTAGCAATTGTGGGCCCCATGCAGTGGTATAGTTGTCCCTCGAGAAGTGGGTATACTCTCAATTTTAAATTTTTGGCCATTTTTTTTTAAGTAGTCCAGAAAAACCCAGTTTTACAAACAGTGACATATAAGACCACTTTATTTAGTTTACCCAAAAATCCATCAGTAGTATTTGCTCATTATTATAAAATTTTCATGACTTCACTTGATATGTGTCACTCATTTGACCGACGTTTATCCTGCCTTTCTCGTTCGCATTTCCAATAACCGCGCATCTTTCAACGAGACGTGCAGTGACCTGTCAATCAACTGGGGTGGCACTGGCACCTGAGGTGGCCAACGCTAAGTAGAGCCCTGGCTCTGGCGCTAAGTTAACAATATTTTCTTACACATGATCCGCCCTACTCTGCCTCTGATTGGCTCATCAGTCCTCATGCCTAAAGTTAACCAATCTAATCAGTGAAGGTACCAAGTACTAGCCAATTAGAGGCAGAGTAGGGCGGGTCATGGATTCACCATCCAATGGGAAAACATGGGCAATTTGGCTCAGATACTACTGAATGGTGCACATTAGGGGGATTTAGAAGTGGGTATACGCAACGCTGACCGAAAAATAAGTAAGTATACTCCATATACTGCGTATACCCTGGACTACACACCAATGGCCCCATGAACGCTAAACGATATCCTTGGCCCTTTATAAAATTCAGTATCTTACAGTGCAAAAAGCCAAATCTTACCAAGTGTATTTTTCTCATTTCGAGTCAAAATATCTCATCACACTTCAAATAAAACATAATCATCTAAAGAGTAACTTTTTCAGTGAGATATAAGAACTTATTTTTAGACAATAGATTTTAAAAATTTTATTTCAAGAAATCTTACCAAGATGATTTTAACTTGTTCCATTGGCAGATTTTTTTTGCTTTTAATTCAAGCAAAAAAAAAAAAAAAAAAATCTGCAATATGCATTTCTTTCTCTCTCTCTCTCTGTCTGATGTCTTCACAACTAACTTATGAGTAATGAAATATTTAACCTTGACAAACAATAGTGATTTGATTTATATCGTGATACATATCAATATCGTCTAATATGAAAAAAATGATCATGATATGATTTTTTCCACATCGCCCAGCCCTACTATTACCTTATAATAAAAATGCTTCCTCACGGGTCAACGTGCTAGTACGGAATATTTGAGTTTGAGGATGTGATCGGCCGGTGTTGTGCATCTTGGGTCGATGGCCGCTTTCACCACGTGTCAATCAAACAGCGAGGATTGATCGACACCCGTCTGAAGCTGTTGTGAATCCGTCTGCAGAATTAACGCTATACGGCCCCTCAGTGATGCCCCTGGCCCTCTGAACTCCCCCTCCCCCCCCACACATCCTCCCTCGCTCAAGGGTGTTTAGGCAGGGTAATACTGAGCTGCCAGTGGAGTGGTGGCTGATCCTGACGTGTGCTTTACTTCAGCTCTCGGGGGATTGAAGCCCAGCCAGCCTTGTGTAATTAAAAGCGCATAAAGACAGATCAAGCTCTCTGCTGCTCTTTCTACTGAAGGATGCCTCAAGGCTCAATCCACTCCACGTCCTGCACTGTCAAGATGCAGGGAATCCATTTCGATACCTTTATCCTTTATTTTCTTCAGTCAGTTAGTTAGGTGCATGAAAAAAAAAAAAAAAAAAAAAAACTCCTACCCAGTATTCACACAAGAAGTTAATTATCTTGTTTTACAGCCCACACAGTAAAATCGCCAGTGTTTATATAACACTTAAAGAGTTAATTTTAACACTACTTCAGTGAACATATGGTCCCTATCTACAAAGTGTAAAATTTACACTGAACATAGAGTTACATTTCCAGAGTCAACTTTACTCTAGTAAGAGTCAATATTTTACACTACACTACACTAATTAGTGTCAATCAAGTTTTACACTATGTGAGAAGTAACACCCAAATTGTTATTCATGTTCATTTGTTGAGAAATCAATCACAGACAAAGCTCTGTAAATGAAGTCTGATTAAACAAGAGAAAACTAAAGATTATATAGAACCAAATCCAACCCCCTCAAACTATGATGTCATTCCTTACGTACATCGTACCACCCCATACTACTCCTTCTCTGCTCCGTGAAGAGGTCATGAGGACCTCTTCACTCTAACTTTGCTTGAATCCTATCTGAAGTACAGGCGCCATCCTCTATCTACACATTCAGACACTTAGGTGTTTGGGTTTTAACTCAAGGTAAGAACTTCGTCCCCAAGTCGGGGTTGCGACAGAGTGGTAAACATCACACATAACAATGACTCAGCATGCACTTAACAGTATAACATATTAAAAGAGTATAAAATATAAAAAGTAAATTTTCCCACCACATTCACATTCAACACTGAAGAGTTAAGTGTTAAGAAATAACTTTTCCAGTGTTAAACCTACTTAACACTACATGTTGATAAATAAATTACTCCAAAGAGTGTTGATTTTTAACTGCCTCCTACCAGTGTTACATATGATGTACTATAGTCCCAGTGTCTGCAGGGGTGAAAAAAACATACAATTATTTCTGTTCCCAATTTATTCCAAATAAAAATGAAATATCGCAATTAAAAGTAAACATAAAATGACATGTAAAATGAAAGCCGCCGACCCGATATGACATTATCCATTTGAAGTTCGGTATTTTGAAAACATCAACATTGACAACGACGACGTAACTTTACTCTTGCGCACAGATTCTGCTCGGATGAAATAACAAAAGCAAGAGTTTATTTACACAAACTTACAAACACAGTTTTTCGATGCGAGGAAGATGGTGATGCCGGAGTCCAACTTCTCACTCAGTTTGAGCACGGAGGTAGGTGGGCGGGGCTTTTCAGAGTCATTATTTTTTAACACTGAAAGGTATCTTGCTCTTATCGGTGTTGAATTAACTTTGAGAGAGTCGATTTACTTTAACACTGAATATATGACACTGACAGTGTAAAACCTCTGTTAAGTCCAATTATTTTCACCAACACTGGAAGTTATCTTGTTAAATTTTACTCTGTCCATTGTTGGAATAACTCCGAAAGAATTAAAATACTTTGACACCGCATTTTTTACACTGGCAAATTTACTGTGCAAGTGTCAAACATACAGCCCGCTTAAGAAAAAACTTAAAGTGACTTTTTCAGTAGAATCTATCATTCACTGAACATAAACCAAGTGTGTCCATCCACTGTCATTGATCCAACTCCATGGGTTTGGCTTCTGAACGTCCAAATGGGTCATATGTGATGACCATGAAAAGATGATAAACTGTATTTTACACCAATTATTTACATGTATTGACAGGATTAGTGGATGAACCGGTATTAAACCTTTTAGATCAGTAGATGATATTGATCGCTGGTTGTTGTTTGGGTGTTTATGGCTTAAACAAAACTAACTAATGCTATATAATGTTATTTATCAAAATATAACAGTATATTATGGCATTTGTCATTATTGTTTTGTATCCCAGACCCAGAAACAACTGAATTCAACGTGTCCCAATACTTTTGTCTACATAGTGAATATGGATGAGCTAACTAATATTGCGAAACTATCTAATCTACCTTATCTACTTGTTCAGTGTTGATTCTCTCGCATTTTACACCAATTATTTACATGTATTGATAGGATTAGTGGATGAACCGGTATTAAACCTTTTAGATCAGTAGATGATATTGATCGCTGGTTGCTGTTTGGGTGTTTATGGCTTAAACAAAACTAACTAATGCTATATAATGTTATTTATCACAATATTAAAGTATATATATATATATATATATATAGCGCTTATATAGTGCTAAATATTATAATGACCCACTTGTTGTTATTTTTTTGTATCCCAGACCCAGAAACAACTGAATTCAATGTGTCCTAATACTTTTGTCTATATAGTGAATATGGATGATCTGACTAATACTGCGAAACTATCTAATCTACCTTATCTAGTTGCCATCCTCCACTTGTTCAGTGTTGATTTTCTCGCATTTACACCAATTATTTACATGTATTGATAGGATTAGTGGATGAACCAGTATTAAACCTTTTAGATCAGTAGATGATATTGATCGCTGGTTGCTGTTTGGGTCGTTATGGCTTAAACAAAACTAACTAATGCTGTATAATATTATTTATCCCAATATTAAAGTATATATATATAGCGCTTATATAGTGCTAAATATAATAATAATGACCCACTTGTTGTTATTTTTTTGTATCCCAGACCCAGAAACAACTGAATTCAATGTGTCCCAATACTTTTGTCTATATAGTGAATATGGATGATCTGACTAATACTGCGAAACTATCTAATCTACCTTATCTAGTTGCCATCCTCTACTTGTTCAGTGTTGGTTTTCTCGCATTTTACACCAATTATTTACATATATTGATAGAATTAGTGGATGAACCGGTATTAAACCTTTTAGATCAGTAGATGATATTGATCGCTGGTTGCTGTTTGGGTGTTAATGGCTTAAACAAAACTAAGTAATGCTATATAATGTTATTTATCACAATATTAAAGTATATATATAGCGCTTATATAGTACTAAATATAATAATAATGACCCACTTGTTATTTTTTTGTATCCCAGACCCAGAAACAACTGAATTCATCGTGTCCCAATACTTTTGTCTATATAGTGAATATGGATGATCTGACTAATACTGTGAAACTATCTAATCTACCTTATCTACTTGTTCAGTGTTAATTCTATCGCATTTTACACCAATTATTTACATGTATTGATAGGATTAGTGGATCAATAGGTATTAAACATTGTAGATCCTCCTTCTTTCTGATCTTCTCCACTTTTTATTTGCGTTTCTGGCATAAAAAACAGCATTTTTCACATCAAATCACTGAGATTACTAGACGATCTGTACGGCGACATAAGGGAGCCAAAAATGAAACGAGACGCACTAATCGCAGCGTTCTAAATCAGTCCCTTTGCCAGTCGCCGAATCTCTTCTAATCTTTGCTCGCTTCTGTTGCAATCTAGTAATTCACTTTCAATTTCCCCACAAACAGCGGAGGCACGGTGTGTTATCCGCCAAAGGGTATGCATATCAGACCTATAAAATGAGTTCAAAAATTCAATTCTCACCTCCTCTGACTGGCTGCTTTCTTGTCACAAATCTGATTACTACACCTACTGTGATGGCGGCGCACCGACGTCTAAATGATCAACACTTCTCAGCGGTTGCTTGAGGAAATAAGGGAAGAAGCAGGAGCCCAAATCAACGCGGCAGAAAAAAAAAAAAGGTAAAATAAAGTTCATCTCTCCAAAAGACAGCTGACACTGATTGTAAAAATTCTTCGACAATGTTGGTATTTGTGTACGTGAATTATCTACTGCAGGGGTGTCAAACTCATTTCAGTTCAGGGGTCCACATTCAGCTCAATATGATCTCAAATGGGCCGGAACCAGTAAAATAATAACAGTGAAAAAAGTCAAATTAAATTCTGATAATGTTAACATCTACAAAAATCGGAATAACGCGAACAACTGGAAACGTCTGACGAAAAACAACTGCAATTTTAACAATATTACGCCTCAGATTATCAGTTTATCATTTACACATGTGCATTACAACTTAGATTACAATTAAAAATACACAAAACTTTTAATAACAGGCAGAATTTTGGTACAATTGCATTTATTTATCTTTAGACATTTCAGGTTTTTCACATTTTTTGTAAAATAACAGTTTTTTAATATAAACATTTTCATGGAATTGTACTTTTTTACACTAAAACAAAGAGAAAATTTGCTGTTTTCGTTATTTATAGCAGTGGTGTCATACTCATTTTAGTTCAGGGGCCGTATTTAGTCTAATTTGATCTCAAGCGGGCCACACCAGTGACATAATGACTTAATAATCTATAAATAATGACAAATCCAAGTTTTTCTTTTTGTTTTAGTACAAAAAAAAAAAAAAACAATTAAATAATGAAAATATTTACATTTTATAAAAACGATGTAAATAACCTGAAAAAACAGAAATTTCATTTGAAAAATTATTGCAATTTTAACAATATTATGCCTCGACTTATTATTTATACATGTACATTACAAACAATGTTACATAAACATTTAGTAACAGGCAGAATATTGTTAAAATTGCATATTTCAGGTTGTTCTTCTTTGTTTTTATTTATGTATTTATTTGCATTTTATTGTGAAAGAATAGTTTTGTAAATGTAAATATTTTCAGAGTGTAATGTTTTTGGGTTTTTTTCACTTAGATTTTTTTCCACAATTTTTCACAAAGAAAATTTGTAGTTGTCATTATTTAAGGGTTATTGTGTTGTTATTTTTACTGGAGATCACATTGGTCTGTATGTGGAACCTGAACCAAAAGGATTTTGACAACCTGGACTTTTCAGGTTCATTTTTGCACTTTCATCCTGCAGGGCCGGAATGGAACTTTTGGCGGGCCAGATTTGGCCCCCGGGCCGCATGTTTGACACCTGTGTTTTATAGGTTTAATATAATAGTATTTCACTGGTCTGACCTACTTGATATCTAATTGGTTTGTATGTGGAATCTGAATTAAAATGATTTTGACATCCATGATTGTTCACATCTTCAGTGTAATTTTTGTATTTCACAAATCCATCTTACGAGCCAGATTGGATCCTTTGGCGGGCCGGATTTGGCCCCCGGGCCGCATGTTTGACACCTGCGATCCAAGGTTATTATCGTTAATGAAAACTAAGGAAATGACTAAAACTAGAATTGTAAAAACATTTTCGTTAACTGAAATAAATAAAAACTATAATGAAAAGGAAAAAAACGATAACTGAATCTGTATTGTGTGCTTACAAAACTAACTAAAATGGATAAACTTTATGAATAAAATTCCCTTCGCTTTTGTCTTTGTCAATGTCGGATTGATACGAAAGCGATTTATTTCGCTCTAGCAATTTTAGCTAGCAGCACCATACGACACTTCACGGTCCGTCACTTCTTGTCACTTGTTGTTTAGAGTCGTCTTCTGGTCCCCACTCTACCTGGAAACATGGAGACTAAAGTTGGGAGAAAGCAGCAGAGTCCTGTCTGGGATTTATTTGAATACGACGAAGAAGAAGATCAAAAATACGACAAAATTAAAATTAATACTAAAACTAAACTAAAACTAAGCATTTAGAAAAAAACGAAAACTAATAAAAATGAGCAAACCTGCTCTAAAAATGAATTAAAATTAACTGAATTAGATAAAAAAAATCTAAACTAATAAAAAAACTAGCACACCTCCATAAAAACTAATTTAAAACTAACTGAAATAGAAAAAAAAAATCTAAACTAATAAAAAACTAGCAAACCTGCTCTAAAAATGAATTAAAACTAACTGAAATAGAGAAAAAAAAAACTAAGCTAATAAAAAAAACTAGCAAACCTGCTCTAAAAACGAATTAAAACTAACTGAATTAGAGGAAAATAAAAGTCAAAACTAATAAAAACTTGCAAACCTGCTCTAAAAAACTAATTAAAACTAACTGAATTAGAGAAAAAAAAAAACATCAAAACTAAATAAAACTAAACTATAATGAAAAATCCCAAACTATTCGAACCTTGCTGTGAGCTACTGTATGCCCTCAAGGCTTTCCCAGTGAGGAGAGTTCATCCATCGCAGCAGAAAAGACTGTATTAAATAACTGGGGGTAGACCACAGTTAATGATGTGTTGTATATTCCGCAGACACTGGGATCGGACTCGGTCTGGAAGGTATGGTGGTTTAGGATAAAGCGGAGATGATGGGGGGGGTGATGGTCGTCGGGGTCTTTTCTCGGGCGACTAACACTTTGTTTTCTGTCAATGAACTGTCATGTAACTGATGATGAAGTAGAAGGAAATAATTCCTGTGGTTTCTGCAAAACTGGGCATCTGTTGTTTTGCACGGATTGGCATTAGAATATATAATAAATAATAACTAGCGTGTTCACCCCTGGGGAACAACGGGCTCTAGATGTGGTCGTTTTTAAGCTGGGGAGAGCTGACTTTTGGGAGAAGATGTTCGTCTATATTTTATAAGTACTGACATTAACAAGTGTGTCCATCCACTGTCATTGATCCAACTCCATGGCTTTTACTGGTGAATCAATGTTGCAGAAGATGACGGTTAGGGTAGTGCCAAAATACATTTTTTAACATTCTCTGGATTAGAACCCTGCATTTGGTTCCATATCTGGCAAAATTACTTCGGTCCAAATTTTATGCAAATTAAGGAATATTTAGAGGTTGCACAAGACACGTGCAGATCGCTCTATATACTATAACATAACTAGCCAAATGAATAAGGCATTAGAGCCCGACCAATATGGGATTTTTGGGGCTGATGCTGATACCGATATTGTGGGCTAAAAAAAGCCGATATCCAATATATCGGCCGATATCCGATATTGGCCGATAACCAATATATTGGCCAATATATGAAATAAGAACACTGATCTACACAGGATATAATAATCTTATATTAGATAATTGTGGACAGGTGGATAAACAGTTGCATAAATCTTTGTTTATCTCACAAATATAATTGACACAACTTTCAAATGCAAACTATGCAATCACAAAAATAATCCGAGCAAAAAATATGATTGACCACACAATTCTGTTTTCACTCACAAATTTGGATGTGTGTGCCTCATGGCACTACAACTGCCCATGTGGACTAAGGACTAAACTGAGCATGTGCAGAGTGAATTAGGTGAGTCCTAAGTTGTTCCTGATTGGAGCAATAGCAAGAGTTACAACTGTCCCGGTCTCCCCTACACTATTAACACCCAGGCCTGTCTGCAGAATGAAACTGTGAGGTAGACAGGAAGTGCACAGACATGGGTGTGTGTGGGGGGGTGAATACTTCATAAGAGGAGGGGGGGATAAGCAGTCCATCCTTGTCAGAGCAAGCTGGGGGGGGGGGGGGGGGGGGGGGGGGGTGTAGCTCCGTGATTATGTGATTGTGTGTGTGGGGTGATAGCGTCATTGGTCCGAGCAGGAGTGAAAGTGAAACTAACTCGCTTTAAAGTTCCTCTTATTCTCTGGGCAGCACACAAACACACACACACACACACACACAAAGGAGTAGCGAGCGACAGAATGTCCATGCAGCAAAAAAAGTTAATATATCGGCTACATATTGGCCGATGTTGATTAATTGGTGATACGCTATAATTGGCCCGATTAATCGGCCGGCCGATTAATCGGTTGGGCTCTATAAGGCATATTAGAATAATTTGTAATTTTCTTCTCAAAATCAAACTGCAACTCGCATAAAAATGTTACTTAGAAAGTCCAGCTGCCACTGTTGCTTTACTGAAATTACAAAAAATGTTCCTGTGTTCTTTGACAACTTGGAGCCAGTACCGTTTGTGATCTTAATTTTTTGTTCGGCTACAGTTGAAGTCTTGAATAAGCTCCACCCCTCTTTCAGCAACATCAATGACAACTTTTCTGGAATGCACGATTTTCGCAGCCTTCTGAAAGTCTGCATCATCAGCCCAGTCTTCTGGAGGAATTCTGAAGAATGTTTGTGGCAGATCCAAACTTTCAAACAAACACATGGTGCTGGTGGGGACAAAATCACTGATCTGCTTCTCTTCATAATCTGCTGGATTAAGGACATCCCAATGCTGTAGTAGAACCGAAAGAACCTTCATTTTCCATCATGTTGTGAACCATCAGCTGGTTCTGCTCTGGTGTCACACTGGAGTCCAAGAATGCCAGGACAACCAGTTCTTCACTCCAGTACCACAGATGTCGGCCGAAAGCTGTTACGGCTGCTTTCTTGACAACTGAATTTTCATACTGTGACAGCTATTTAAGGAATGCCAAATCATTGGCAGGGGCTTTCGCTGGTGATGGGGCTTCAAACCATGCTCTGATGTACAGGCTTTGTGCAATCTTTGAGACATCTCCTTTTTCTTCCAAATTTTTTCTTAAATCATCTTTTGAATGCCAAAACCTAATGCAGAGTTCTAATTACAATAACCTAAGCCTGAATGTCCAAAAGACCTAAAGAACTCAGACTGGACTTCAGGAAGCACATACAGGCCCACATCCCCCTCCTCATTAATGGAATACAGGTGGAAACTCGGGTTAGTATGTCTGATAATATCGGCCCCACCGACCATTATCAGCCCGATATTGGCATAAAAATGTAATATCGCTGAATATCGTTATCGTTTTTTTTGGCCTATCATTAAAACCGATTAAATAATGCCTTGATTTCGCCAGCATTTACCGACACGTAACGAAGCATTGTTTGTAGCTGAAAGAAATGTGCAGTTTTCAAAATTGTACAGTAGAGTTGCCACACTGTAATTAGACTCATGAGGGAGGGAGAGAAAATAAAGAAATACGGCATTTTTTCCACAACTTAAGTTGAAGTATGTATTCTTTGCACAGACAGTGTTTACGTTTTGAAAGCCTTGTTGCATTTGAGAATGCATCCAATGGGGCATCACAATAAAATTAGGCATGATGTGTTAATTCCATGACAGGAGATATGTGATGTTACCTAAAATTAGTTTAAGATCCCACATATATCGGCAGCGGTATCGGTAGATATCGGAATCGGAAATTAAGCGTTGGACAATATCGGCATATCGGTTTTTGGCAAAAAAGCCAATTTCGGACATCCCTAATATACTATTATTGTCTTGTATCTTTTTTTTATCGTTTTTATTATTATTATTGAGGTTATCTGAAACTTTATTCTTTACCACGATTGTTGGACCACCCTAATGACGGTGTTTCCATGGTAACTACGGAGCCTCTGAACATCCAAATGGGTCATATCTGATGACCATGAAAAGACGACAAACTGTATTTTACACCAATTATTTACATGTATTAATAGGATTAGTAGATCAACAGATATTAAATATTAAGCTTCAGTAGATGCTTTTGGTCAGCGGTGAACATTTGGGTCTTTAAGGGTTAAAACAGACGAACACATGCTGCCATCTTGGATTCTTGGCTCCATTCCATTTCATAACTATTTCTAAAAGATCTATTACTCAAAAAAAAAAAAAAGCCTTCAGGAGATAAAAAAAATTATTTAGAAATGACTGTTTTCTTCATGAGCCTCTAATGGTTTACAATTTCTCCAAACCAAATCGAAAGATATCAACCCCAAGGATGTGTAATCAATGTATATTTATGAGTGTGGTGCGATAGGAATTTAAAATAATCAATATTTACCGCCTTACAGATAACCTAGGATGCTTGTTTATGGCAGCTAAGTCATGCCCCCCAGGCTCTATTGAAAGGCTCGTGTCCTCATACATCACTGAACATGCTGTGACTTGTGTATATGCACACACACACACACACACACACACACACACACACACACACACACTGTACGCCATAGCCACGGCAGGTCACACACCTCATTTCAGTGACAGGTTTCAATCTTGTCTGATTCTCTCCAGTGCCGGCCCACAGACAACACCCCAGTGTAAGGCTAAACTCACAAAACACTAGTATTATTGAATAGAAGGAAATGACGGCCCCAAAAAAAAACAGAAAAAAAAAAAAACTCTGCAGAGATTTAAGAGTCAAAAAGACTGAAGTTTGCTTGATTTAAGCAAATAAAATCTTGAAATAGGAAAAAAAAAATCTGCCAATGGAAGAATGTGAAAATTATCTTGGTGAGATTTCGTGAAATAAGATTTTCAAGATCTTGAATAAGCAAAATAAATCTTAAATTAAGCCAAAATCTTGAATTAAGCCAAAAAAAAATCTTGAATTAAGACAAAAAAAAAAATCTTAAATTAAGCCAAAAAAATCTTGAATTAAGCCAAAAAAATCTTAAATTAAGCAAAAAAAAAAAATCTTGAATTAAGAAAAAAAAAACAAAAAACAAACTTAAATTAAGCAAAAAAAAAAAATCTTGAATTAAGCCCAAAAAAAAATCTTAAATTAAGCCAAAAAAATCTTGAATTAAGCCAAAAAAAAATCTTAAATTAAGCCAAAAAAAAATCTTAAATTAAGCCAAAAAAAATCTTGAATTAAGAAAAAAAAAAAAAAAAAAATCTTAAATTAAGCAAAAAAAAATCTTGAATTAAGCAAAAAAATCTGCCAATGGAACAAATGAAAATGCTAAAATGTAAACACATGCAATAAAATGAGTGTTCTAAGGTCATAAACTGACAAAAATCACTCAAATTCACTATTTACAGCTTCAAAATGTCTATAAAATCTCTCTGAATCACTGTATAATGTTATAAAAACCAACATTCTTCTGAACCTCACTGAGGCACAGGATTAGCCCCATATTTAAGGTTTGCGGAAATGACGGGAAAAAAAATCTGCGGAGATTTAAAGATTCAAAAAGACTGAAGGCGTCGTGTGTAATATGACAGTCCAACATGTGCCGACAAGAAGAAATAGCTGAGCATCAGCGTTATTTACAGGCACCAACACACTATTATTATCTATTTATTAGGGACCGTGTACAATTTTAACCCTTCAATCCATAAAAACGACAGTTAAAAAAGCTAAATATCACTCCTTTAAGTGATTTATCACCATTTATTATAATATTATCCTCTGAATTTAGCATTTTAAATCGTGTATTTCCCTATATTTACCCCTTTATAGGACACTCATTGAAATACTCTAAAATTCTAAATTCCAACCTTAGTGTGTTAGTCTCCATCCTCTTACCATTAAACATCCGAGTAGCATTTCAGATCATTATCATTTTATCGCCCAGCCCTAGGTTATAGAAACTTTCTCGGTACATTCCACAGGCATTTTCAGTTGAATAACCTCTCAGCTGGCATGTCTGTTTCTGCACATGAACCAAGCCAGTAGGCCACTTGAGCATTTTCGGAAATTCAGAATTTGCTTGAATTAAGCAAAAAAAATATTGAAATAAGCAAAAAAATCTGCAAATGGAACAAGAGAAAATTATTTTGGTAAGATTTTTTGAAATAAGATTTTCAAGATCTTGAAATAAGCAAAAAAAATCTTAAATTAAGCCCAAAAAATTCTTGAATTAAGCCAAAAAAATCTGCCTTTATACAAATCAGCTTCCATGTATATGCAATATATTATATCAAATATATAATATGTTTTAATTGAATGTGCAATATGTTAATTGAATGTGCAAAATTTTAATTGAATGCGCAATAATATATTTTAATAGAATGTGCAATATTTTAATTGAATGTGCAATAATATATTTTAATTGAATATGCAATAATATATTTTAATTGAATGTGCAATAATACATTTTAATTGAATGAGCAATATTTTAATTGTATGTGCAATAATATATTTTAATATATTGTGCAATAATATATTTTAATTGAATGTACAATAATATATTTAATTGAATGTGCAATAATATATTTTGATTTAATGTGGAATAATATATTTTAATTGAATGTGCAATAATACATTTTAATTGAATGAGCAATATTTTAA
The DNA here is from genome assembly GCF_902148855.1 of Sphaeramia orbicularis. Lineage (NCBI taxonomy): Eukaryota > Metazoa > Chordata > Actinopteri > Kurtiformes > Apogonidae > Sphaeramia > Sphaeramia orbicularis. The sequence goes on along the minus strand of NC_043979.1, from coordinate 39,931,751 downwards.
TTGAATGTGCAATAATATATTTTAATATATTGTGCAATAATATATTTTAATTGAATGTACAATAATATATTTAATGAATGTGCAATAATATATTTTGATTTAATGTGGAATAATATATTTTAATTGAATGTGCAATAATACATTTTAATTGAATGAGCAATATTTTAATTGAATGTGCAATAATATATTTTAATATATTGTGCAATAATATATTTTAATTGAATGTACAATAATATATTTAATTGAATGTGCAATAATATATTTTGATTTAATGTGGAATAATATATTTTAATTGAATGTGCAATAACCTGTTCTACCTTCCAGTACTTTTATTATTATTATTATTATTATTATTATTATTATTACTTTTTTCAGATCAGTACTCTATTTTATGTGTGTATTTGTGTTTGTCTGTGCAATAACTGTTTTTATATATTTTAGCTGTATTTAGGTTTTGTTTCTGTTTTTTGTTCATGTCTCTTTTTTTTTCCCTTTGGATTCTGTGACTCAGGGAAACGCACAAGAATTCCAATGTACCTATACTGCGATGTATCTGTGCAAACGGCAAATAAATTCTATTCTATTCTATTCTATTCTATTCTATTCTATTCTATTCTATTCTATATTAATAACACACACCTCTCATACCATCACCAGCCTAGACTTTGTACTGCCCCCCCCCCCCCTTCCTGTGATCTATCGGCTTCCCTTGGCTGCCTTTAATTACATATAGAGAGGTAATAGAGCAGCTGACGGTCAACCTGCCAAATAGTGGGAATGAAGATTGAGAGGTGGGGGGGGTGGGGGTCGGGGGGGGCACAGGAGCCAGACATGTGCAGGGAATCACCTCCTATTATGGGCACAGAAATGGGTTTTTCCATTGGGTCCTCCATAGTCGGTTAAGTCAAAATTATTGATGGTTTAAGATGGACACCCATCACATGAGCTGTACTAGAATCAGTGTTGTTCAAGTTACTTCCAAACTGTAATCGATTACAGATTACTTGTTACTGTTATGTACCTTGCAATATTATTGTCATAGAATTGTAATTTGTTACATGACTCCTATATTACTTTTGAGTTACATACAGACTCTCGTCATAAATAGTGCATGCTCAGTGTAACCCCCCCCCCCCCCCCGGCCCTCCTTAGGGTGTATAAATTTGCACCCAGAAGTACACGTGGACGGATAGCTCAGTAAGCAGCGTTAAAGTCTACGATGTTTGAATCCAAGCAGGAACGCTAGCATTTTTTTCAGCATGTTCAAATAGGGGGCGTGGCACCAAGGACACTAGTAGATAAATTAGATAAAGAATTCCAACTGGGTCATTCCATATAATTTCATCAAGTGGTCCCCACCTGACCCTCTCACATTTTTCTGAATTTTTACATACTTATAAAACATTATATATGATGAAAAAATCCAAAATTTCAAGGCTTAATTGTAAATAGTTCCAAAGTTATGACCATTTGAAGTAGGTAGGGGGTACCCTAAAATTGTGACCAAAATTAAGACTTGAAATTTTCGGCTATTTTCAGGCTTCTATAACTTCGGAACAACAAGAGCTAGAGGTCTGAAATTTTCAGAATCATTTCACAGGAATCTATAGTCCTACGAAATGTGAAAATATTTACTTAAAATTTATAATTGCATGTTACAGAGAATGACAAAGTTGAGATTTTATCCATTGCGAACTTCTAAAATGCTACTTTTGGCCACTCATTACACAAAAACTAATCATCATATTCATTAGAAATTTTATGTGCTATGTCTTGGCTACTTAGGGAATGGATCTGTGTAAAATGAAGGTCCTATGTTATGTTATGTATGATATATGAACAGCTGAAAATCAAAAATATCTGTCCGACCTTCAGATTCAAAGGTCACTATCAGCATGTGGGATAGGTAGTATCACAAAATAAAAGACCTCATGTGAAAGTACAGGAATTGACCTAAATTTTGACACCAAGCACAACTTGCTTCTATAAATCCCATATTTTAACCGAAAACATCCATATTTAATTTGAACATTTAACCCTCCGGTATCCGGGTGCGCCTTTTAGGCACACTTTGCATTTTGTGTTAAAAAACTTCATATTACTTTTCACAATTTAAATAAGGTTAGAATTCAAAAGTTGTTCATTTTTGCATGATCTTTAGAATTCTGGCCCGCAACTAAAATGTGCACATTGTAAACAAAAGAAAATTACAAGACTAGCATCTGTCTCCCAAGTGTGCCTAAAACGCACTGTTTCTTCCATTTGATATGTATGATTAGGGCTGACCTTGATTTACAAAAATAAAATCAAATTAGAGCAGAAAAATAAATCAATATATAATATTTAATAGTTTGATTTATAGGTGTGCATTTTACGCACACTTGGTGACAGATGCTAGTATTTTTTAACATTTGACCTAGCGCCAAAATAATGATGCAAATTAACTAATGTTGCTGTTAATCATTGACATATGCCAGGATAAAAAAATCTAATTATGTGTGATCCAATTCTTATGTAGTATATTGAAAAAAAAAAAAAATTTGTGTGTGTTTTTTGCATCCAAAAAAATGGTTTGTTTACATTACAAACAACGCATTTAAAGGGTTAAAAAATGTGACAATTATTGAGTATTTGGTATTTTTATTTACGGCTCAAATTGATGAAAAAGAAAAAAAAGTGTAAAAGAATTAAAAACAAACTGAATGAAAATTTTTTTGGACATTATTCCACAAGTGTGCCAAAAACGCACACTTGGTTCTTAGTAAGGGCCTTACTGGACGGGATATCGGAGGGTTAACATAGAAGGTTTTCTAGAATAACACAAGTAACAACAATCATAACAATCTTAGACAGAAGAAACAGCACAATAGTTCCATTTACATGCCCAAAAAGGAGCTAAAAGGGGTTCGTAATGAGCATACGTCCATGTGGACAATGGACTGTCTTCTGTCGTCTTCACCCATTGGCTGAACACCAACAGGAAATAGAACGTTACAGATGCATTTTGGATTCCTTAAGGCTTTATAGGCTCATGGAAACAGTCCGAAACTAAAAATATCAACCTTAGTGTGTTATTGGACATCGTCATCTACATCCCTGTTAGTTGGCGTGGCAATGACAAGCAGGGGTGACGCTACCAATTGTGGGCTCCATGAAAACATAAAGGTTGTGGACCCTTCACAAATTCAGTATCTTCTCAATCTGTCAACTCGGGGGGGTGGGGGTGCGATCCATACATAACGTCACTTACAATAGTGTGAAGCGAAACTGAAACTTAAAATACTTTCATCGTCCAACTCTCAACTTCTATGCCTCTGCTACACATCGGATTTTATTTCCACAACTTCTAGCCTGTATCCACTGGACCTCCTCCACGGCTCTATGGGCCCCCCCACAATGCAGGGCCCCATGAATTTGTCATGTCCGTCCATCCCCCCCGCTTATCGGCACCCCAGAAGACAAACAAGTCAAAGTGCCCAAAGTGCTGTACAAATATCCAAATTCAAATGCAAGATATTCTAAAACTAGTAAAAGAACAATAAATACAAGAAAAACTAAAACTGATTAAAAAAAACAAACACAGTAATAGGATAAATAGCATCTAAAAACACAACCAGACGACAAAACAAATAAAAGTATGTAAATGATGTAGCTACAAACGAATCTTAACCCTTTAGAGGGCACTCATTGAAATACTCTGAAATTCACATTTAACCTTTACTAAGTGATTTATTGCCATTTATTGTAATATTATGCTCTGTATTTTGGTTTTTTTCAGAAAAAACAAAGGAAAAAAACAGATTTTTACTGGAGAAAAAAGAAAATACTGATAATAATATTACAATAAACAGTCATTAATCACTTAACCCTTTATAGGTCACTCATTAAAGTACTCTGAAATTCAACATTTCAACCTTAGTGTGTTAGTTTACCTCCTCTTACCATAAAACATCCGAGCAGCACTTGCTAAAAAGTAAACGCATGCAATAAAATGACATAAACTGACAAAAAAATCACTCATATTCACTATTTACGGCTTCAAAATGTCTATAAATCTGTAAACATGCTTTTGGACCTCACCGAGGTACGGGATTGGCCCCATATTTAAAATTTGCGGAAATGACCAAAAATAGTCACTTGCCCGATCAAGGTCTCACAGTCTTGCTGTTTTGTGTTTTTTTTTTTTTTTTTTTCATTTCAGAAATTCAATTATAGGCGACGCAAACGCTATTGAACATGTACCGACTAAAATATGACTGAAAATTGATTAGTAATGCTAAAAAGTAATCTGTTACTGTAATCCATTACTTTTACATCATTACTCCCAACACCTATTAGAATCAGATTCTGTCAGCCAAGACCCCTACACAACATTAACGTCAAGGAAAATTAGATATAACAAGTGAGAGGTTGGAATAATTATCCGAGTCCGTAACACCTCTGTTGATGTTGTGCCTCGTATTGTGTCTGTGTGGTCTTTTTTTTTAATACCGTTTCTCAAGGTTAATTGATGAGAAATAATGGATCACAGAGCTCGGGGACTGCGATGTTTGTCGGCGGGATGTTTCGTAACCAGCCCCCGAGCAACTCAGTGGCCCAGAAATTCCATTTAATAAAGATTAGCTCTCTTTCTCCGAGACCTCATTCTCCTTCTTAATTAAAAGATGAAGATAAAAAAAAAAATTGGTGGGCTGCAAGTATCAGAAAATATCCTCAGGACTTCTTACACAAAACACAGCTCAGCGCCCACATGAAAGGCTGGGACTAATGCATATTTAATGCCAATGGGAAACAGCTTAGATCAGTTCCTTTACCCAGAGCATTGGGAAAAGTGAAAATACTGTTACTATAACCATCCCTGCTCCTTGGGCTGTATGAATGAGAGCGGCGTGGCGTGTTTAAGCAGGTATATAGAGTGTGTGTGTGTATATATACCTGTGTGTGTGTGTGTGTGTGTGTGTGTGTGTGTGTGTGTGTGTGCCTGCAGGAGGTGAGGTGGGGTTCAGTTAGCATGGCCGCACAGCAGGACGTCGTTCCTGTTTAAAGCAGAATAACACAGTGTCGACACACACTCAAAGCCACACATTAACCCATAAAGAGCCAGAGCTGCTTTTGTGGCACTTCCCAATTGAATTTTTCTGTATTTTTAACCTTTCTTAAGTGATTTATCACCATTTACTCTAATATTATCAACTGTATTTTGAATTTGTGAGTGAAAATCTGATATTTTCCTATATTTAACCCTCCAGTATCCGGGTGCACCTTTTAGGCACACGATGCACTTTGTGTTAAAAAACTTCATATTATTTTTCACAATTTAAATAAGGTTAGAATTCAAAAGTTGTTCATTTTTGCATGATCTTTAAAATTCTGGCCACTGACTAAAATTTGCACATTGTAAACAAAAGAAAATTACCAGACTAGCATCTGTCTGCCAAGTGTGCGTAAAACACACTATTTCTTCCATATGATATGTATGATTAGGGCTGTCCTGGATTTACAAAAATAAAATCATATTAGAGCAGAAAAATAAATCAATATGTAATATTTAATAGTTTGATTTATAGGTGTGCATTTTACGCAAACTTAGTGACAGATGCTAATATTTTTGAACCCTTCATTTAACCCTGTAAAGCCTGAACCATTAAATCATTGACAGAAAGTTCCAGTTCTTTGAAAGTGGAGCCTCTATTGGTCCCTCTGAACAACCCCCTTTTTTTTTTTTTTTCAAATATCAATTTCCATGTATGAGTTTCAATCAGAGGCAATTTCTCACAGACTGCAAGGGAAGCTCAGCTTCCCCTAAAATTACGAAAATTAAATGGTTAAATATGTACGGTTGTGTTGACCTTTCCTTGACTCCAAATGTGTTAGAACACGTTCATCTCACAGATGAGTTCGTTCAGAATCAGCTTTATCACAAATCAACAGACTCCATGTTGTTCACTTCTCATACATTCCCGTTGCGCTGTTTTCTCATTCGATCTCTGCTCAGTGCATTTGTCCGTAGAAGCTCAGCGTCCATGCACTTCAATGGGACTGAGTGGAACAGTTTTTTTCATTGCCTCAAAACTGGACGGTAATTGGATAAATGCCACGATGTTGTCCCGCCCCCGGACGCTCGGCGTCTCTGGGGGTGAATGGAACTGTGGGCGGAGCTCGGCTGGGCTGGACGCCAGGCTTCCACGTGCTGATTGGTGGATCAGTCGAAAGGCTGATTCCCATTTGATTGACAGCTATTTTGAGATCTACTCCTTCACTGACATAGTTCAGTTTAATACCATCGCACAAAATAATTTCAGCGTTTTCTTGTTTACTTGGTACAATAAGGTCACTGACCATTTTCTTAAAAAGGAACGGAGGGACAAATTTATGTTTAAATAACTTGACTTTTTTTTTTGATGTAAACCGACAATGAGCTTCCCCTCTGAAAGACGTGCAGCTGCCACTGGTTTCAATTTTGCATCATATTTGATACATCAGGTCTCAATGCTCAAATATTGTTATTTTTGAACAAACAAAAACATGATGTAACACAAACATGTCAAACAAATTGGTAATTCCTTTTCAAAATTGGCAAAGTTCTTCCTCCTTCCTCATTAATGACAGTCTTGTAGTGTCACTGGAAAGGCCTCTGGTGAATGAATTCCGCCCCCCCGGTGGATTATCTGTGTATTGCATGTATCTAATTATATACATCAGGTTTTTCAAGAAAAAAAAAAATCCCACTGATCATATAGAGGGCTTCAAAAGTCATGTATCAAATATGATATGTTTGACGTTACAGGGGTAAAGTTGAAAGGTTGAATAGAGGTTGACCCTCTATCCCATACAAAATTCAAAAATGATTCGGTCTCCTTGTGTGTCCACAAATACCGTGCGATGTCTGTTTTAAAATTGTTCTTCTGCGCTTGTCATAACATTCATCAACATCTGTTTCTTTTGGTCACATGACTCTAGCTGCACAAAAAGGTCTTTCCGTTGCAGTTTTGCAAAGAGATACCAATTTTGATATTCCCGAAAAACCACCTCTTGCAAGTGTTGAAACTTTTCATCAAAAAACTAGAGTTTTGGCGAAATTGTCATTTTTCCATTAGGCTAATTTTTATGCACAAGTTCTATTTGCGCAATTTGAGGGTCAGTGGCAAAGCGACTAATGATCCAACTCCACCGGGTTTTACTGGTTATAGAAAATGATGGTGTTTCCATGGTAACAACGGAGCCTCTGAACGTCCAAATGGGTCATAACTGATGACAAACTGCATTTTACACCAATTATTTACATGTATTGATCGTGTTTTTTGGGTCGTTGCTGTTTGTTTGGGTCTTTATGGGTTAATAAACCGACAAACAGGACATTGGACTCAGACTTTTGCACAGAACTGTATATTGTTTTTTTGTTTTGAAGACCAGAAAAATGAAATAAAATGTGTTTGTTTCTTACTTTTATTACTTCACCTGTTCCTAAAACCTACATAAAACTCCATGCTGCTGTGTTTTATTTTAGAAATTGCAATAATTCACTTGTAGTCCAGGTACTAGAGACGCGCTGCAACTCTGTAACTAAATACAACTGTTGGACTCAGGCAGACTTTTTTTTTTTCTCTCCGGTTGGAGACTGGCATCATCAATAAAAGCAAAAGTGACCTTGTTTTTCTAGCTGAGGAATAAATCATTGTAAAAAAATAAATAAATAAAAAATGGAGGATGTGAGCATGACAAAAGGGAGAACTCCCGCACAGGAAGTAATGAACATACTGTACTGTGTCCTGCCACTCGCCATTAATAATAAGTGTAAACATGGCAATGGAGCAGCTACACAAAACTGAAAACAGACCAAAGCATTCTGGGGTTAAATAAATAATAAGACCCCCTTCTGCTCGTTCTGCACTCCACACAAACACACACATGATAACAACTCGCAAGTTAAATTTGATGCACATATTAAGAAAGTGTCCAAAATGTGTCACGACTAACCATAATTGTTTTTGCAAAATACGAAGGATTATTTTTTAATAAAAGGCGGAAATGTTTAATATAGAGGGAAAAAAGTCATGTGGGAACTACCACTAAAGTAGCACTGGGTGTTAAAGGGTTAAATATGGGAAAATATCTGAGTTTCCCTCAAATAACACAAAATACAGAGGATAATATTATAATAAATGGTGACAAATCACTTAAATATAGAGAAAAAAATCATTTGTGAACTGCCACTAAAGTAGCACTGGGTCTTTAAAGGATAAATATGGAAAAATACCTGAGTTTCCCTGAAAAACACACAATATAGAGGATAATATAATAATAAATGGTGATAAATCACTGAAATATAGAAAAAAAAATCATTTGTGAACTGCCATAAAAGTAGCACTGGGTTAAATATAGGAAAATACCTGATTTTCCTTCAAAAACCACAAATACAGAGTATAATATAATAATAAATGGTGATAAATTGCTTAAATAAAGAGAAAAAGAAATATTTGCGAACCATAAAAGTAGGAATGGGTCTTTAAGGGTTAAATATAGGAAAATACATGAGTTTCCCTCAAAGACAAAAAAATACAGAAGATAATATTATAATAAATGTTAATAAATCACTGAAATATAGAGAAAAAAATCATTTGAGAACTTCCACTAAAGTAGCCCCGGGTCTTTAAGGGTTAAATATGGGAAAATACCTCAGTTTCCCTCAAAAAACACAAAATACAGAGGATAATATTATAATAAATGGTGATAAATGACTTAATTACAGAGAAAAAAAAAATCATTTGTGAACTACCACAAAAGTAGCCCTGGGTCTTTATTTGTTAAATAGAGGAAAATACCAGATTTTCCCTGAAAAAACACAACATACAGAAGATAATATAATAATAAATGGTGGTAAATCAATTAAATTTAGAGAAAATATAATTGGAGAACTTCCACTAAAGTAGCCCTGGGTCTTTAAGGGTTAAATATGGGAAAATACTTGAGTTTCTCTCAAAAAAAAAAAAAAAAATAAAGAAGATAATATTATAATAAATGGTCATAAATCACTTAACTATAGAGAAAAAAAATTATTTGAGAACAACCACAAAAGTAGGAAAGGGTCTTTAAGGGTAAAATATAGGAAAATACCTGAGTTTCCCTCAAAAAACACAAAATAAAGAAGATAATATTATAATAAATGGTCATAAATCACTCAAATATAGTGAAAAAAATAAAAATAAAAAATTGAGAACTACCACAAAAGTAGCCCTGGGTCTTTAAGGGTTAAATATGGGAAAATACCTGAGTTTCCCTCAAAAAACACAAAATAAAGAAGATAATATTATAATAAATGGTCATAAATCACTCAAATATAGTGAAAAAAATAAAAAATAAAAAATTGAGAACTACCACAAAAGTAGCCCTGGGTCTTTATGTGTTAAATATCGGAAAATACCTGAGTTTCCCTGAAAAAACACAACATACAGAAGATAATCTAATAATAAATGGTGGTAAATCAATTAAATTTAGAGCAAATATAATTGGAGAACTTCCACTAAAGTAGCCCTGGGTCTTTAAGGGTTAAATATGGGAAAATACCTGAGTTTCTCTCAAAAAACACAAAATAAAGAAGATAATATTATAATAAATGGTGATAAATCACTCAAATATAGTGAAAAAAAAATCTTTTGAGAACTACCACAAAAGTAGCCCTGGGTCTTTATGTGTTAAATATCGGAAAATACCTGAGTTTCCCTGAAAAAACACAACATACAGAAGATAATCTAATAATAAATGGTGGTAAATCAATTAAATTTAGAGCAAATATAATTGGAGAACTTCCACTAAAGTAGCCCTGGGTCTTTAAGGGTTAAATATGGGAAAATACCTGAGTTTCTCTCAAAAAACACAAAATAAAGAAGATAATATTATAATAAATGGTGATAAATCACTCAAATATAGTGAAAAAAAAATCTTTTGAGAACTACCACAAAAGTAGCCCTGGGTCTTTATTTGTTAAATAGAGGAAAATACCAGATTTTCCCTGAAAAAACACAACATACAGAAGATAATATAATAATAAATGGTGGTAAATCAATTAAATTTAGAGCAAATATAATTGGAGAACTTCCACTAAAGTAGCCCTGGGTCTTTAAGGGTTAAATATGGGAAACTACTTGAGTTTCTCTCAAAAAAAAAAAAAAAATAAAGAAGATAATATTATAATAAATGGTCATAAATCACTTAACTATAGAGAAAAAAAAATATTTGAGAACAACCACAAAAGTAGGAATGGGTCTTTAAGGGTAAAATATAGGAAAATACCTGAGTTTCCCTCAAAAAAACACAAAATAAAGAAGATAATATTATAATAAATGGTCATAAATCACTCAAATATAGAGAAAAAAAAAAAAAAAAATTGAGAACAACCACAAAAGTAGGAATGGGTCTTTAATGGTAAAATATAGGAAAATACCTGAGTTTCCCTGAAAAAACACAACATACAGAAGATAATCTAATAAATGGTGGTAAATCAATTAAATTTAGAGCAAATATAATTGGAGAACTTCCACTAAAGCAGCCCTGGGTCTTTAAGGGTTAACTTGACTCTATTTCTATCAGATTACAGAACCAACCACTGAGTCCCAGTACCACTTAGAACATATTATGTGGGTTAAATGCACCACAGCAGGATGGTGTCCACAGGAACCAGCTGGATGCCTCCATAGATATTCAAGGTCATGGTGCACCCAGAGCGCAGTTCCTCCAGCAGGTGGCTCTCTTCTCTCTTGGGGCAGCTAGCTATAAAACCCCACCAACATCTGGCGGTTGGGGTCGGTGTGTATGTGCGGAAATGACACCAGTCACACAGATATATACACACACAGCTGTATTTTCTGGATTAGATTTCCACTCTCCCCAAGTGACTGTCAAGCCCCGTCCAAGTCCCCGAGAGAGTAGCTAACTTCATTTTAGATGCATCAAGTGGCACACACGGAAAATAAGAGACGCTGAAACTGTGCAAACGGCTGCACAAACAGCCTGTCCTTCATACGATTAAGAGCCAGAAAACAAGCCGAGCCGGGCATCGCTATTCACCGACGGCAGCCTTTGGCTTGTTGGACTTTCTGCGACATGCAAATAGGAGGCTGAAGGACTCTCTGCTCCCCAGAGCTGAAGAGCGACTGGGAGAACTCCAAAAAGGGCAGATGTGCACGGAAAATGTGGAGTCCTTCATGTAGAGCATGGGTGTCAAACTCATTTTAGTTCAGTTCCACATTCAGCTAAATTTGATCTGAAGTGGCCCGAACCGGTAAAATAATAACATAATAATATATAAATAATGTCAACACCAAAGTTTTCTCTATGTTTTAGAACGAAAAAAGTGAATTTACATTAGGAAATTTTTATTTATTGAATTTTTCCTTTACGTATGAAAAAAAAGAGCAAAAAAAGGAGCAAAACTAGAAGCACTTGGAGAGCGCAGACCTCCGCCAAGGCTGATCAGTGCCCCCCCCCCCCCCCCCCCCCCCCCCCGTGGGCCCCCCCACCCCGATCACCACCAAAATTTAATCATTTCTTCCTTATCCCATTTCCAACAAACCCTGAAAATTTCATCCAAATCTGTCCATAACTTTTTGAGTTATGTTGCACACTAACGGACAGACAAACAAACAAACAAACAGACAAACAAACAAACAAACAAACCCTGGCAAAAACATAACCTCCTTGGCGGAGGTAATAACAGTAAAACAAACAAACAAAAAAAAAAACACAAACCAAACAAACAAAAACTAGAAAAGCACTCTGAGAGCGCAGACCTCCACCAAGGCAGATCAGTGCCCCCCCGCCCGATCACCACCAAAATTTAATCATTTGTTCCTTGTGCCAGTATGAATATTTCCTGAAATTTTCATCCAAATCTGTCCATAACTTTTTGAAAGATCCGGATCAGTCTTTGCCATTTCATAGAACACCCCATTGTAAATCCCTGAGTCAAATTGCATGAGATTTGCACAATTCCCCCATATTGTGATTTCCACCATAAATATTAGTCCCATATTTATTTGACCTGTATTTTAAGATTCCTTGACCATGAAAACATACCATTAGCAACTGGATTCATAATTATATCCTTATTAGTTCAGTAGTTATTCACGAAAATCCCATTTCTCGTAATGGTGGTTTTCTTCTGGATCTAGCTCCTTAAGTATTAAAGCTACATGAAATCCGGTGGCATACTCCCGATGCGGAACTGACTGAGCTACACGATGGCGCTTGTCAGAAATTTCTACCTTTAATATTAAAGGCACAGTAGGCCAAAAAGTAAGGGCACCCCCATTTTTTATATAAATTGAGATAAAATCCGCCTTCTGGATCAGATCCGGATCAGCCTTTGAAATGTGATAGAGGACCCCATTGTCAATTCCTGAGTTAAATTTCATGAGTTTTGGTCAATAATTAAGCGAGATATTGGGAAACGAAAATTTTGGCCCCATTTACCACAATGTTAACGAAAATTTCAAAGTGATCCAGAACCCAGGATTTCTTCCGGATCACCCCCAAAAGTTAATCATTTCTTCCTTATCCCATTTCCAACAAACCCTGAAAATTTCATCCAAATCTGTCCATAACTTTTTGAGTTATGTTGCACACTAACGGACAGACAAACAAACCCTGGCAAAAACATAACCTCCTTGGCGGAGGTAACAAAAAGTAAAAGCAAAAAAAAAAAAAAAGATTAACCCTCCGGTATCTGGGTGCGCTTTTTAGGCACACTTTGCACTTCATGTTAAAAAACTTCATATTATTTTTCACAATTTAAATAAGGTTAGAATTCAAAAGTTGTTCATTTTTGCATGATCTTTAAAATTCTGGCCACCGACTAAAATGTGCACATTGTAAACAAAAGAAAATTACAAGACTAGCATCTGTCTGCCAAGTGTGCCTAAAACGCACTGTTTCTTCCATTAGAACCACTGTTTTTGATCCAAAAGCCATTAAGGTATAAATCCTGCTTTTACTGATATCTGGGCTTCATTTAAGAGCTGAGGGTCTAAATGAATTTATTAACGTTGTTAGTGTTGGAGTTAATCATTGACATATGCCAGGCTGCAAAAATCAAATAATACGTAATCCAATTTTTATGTAGTATTTTGAAAAAAAACAAACATATTTTGTGTTTTTTGCATCAAAAAATGTAGCGATATCATGATGAAAAGAGATCGTTTAAAGGGTTGAAAAAAAAAAGCAAAATGAATGATTATTTGATATGTATGATTAGGGCTGACCTTGATTTACAAAAATAAAATCAAATTAGAGCAGAAAAATAAATCAATATATAATATTTAATAGTTTGATTTATAGGTGTGCACTTTTTGCACACTTGAGGACAGATGCTAGTATTTTTGACCATTTGACCTAGCGCCAAAAATAATCATGCAAATTAACCAATATTGGAGTTAATCATTGACATATGCCAGGCTGCAAAAATCAAATAATATGTGATCCACTTTTTATGAAGTATATTGAAGAGAAATAATTTTTTGTGTTTTTTGCATCCAAAAAAAAGTTTGTTTGCATTACAAACACAGCATTTAAAGGGTTAAAAAACGGGACAATTATTGAGTATT